>NW_007247427.1:543352-639464 GCF_000164805.1 Carlito syrichta
AGGTCTCGCTTCCCAGGCGGGTCTTGAACCCACAGGCTCAGGCAATCCACTCACCTCAGCCTCCCAAAGGCACAGGATTACAGGCTGAGCCACTGAGCCCAGCTCAGACATGCCTTTGGATTTAAGAAACATTATAGTTTAATTAGAAAGAGGGTTAAAATTAAAGTCAGGATTAGAATTAAATAAATAACAGTTATAATTAAAAGATAAATGTTTATTATAGATGTATGTATTCGTTTAATATAAGTAATAAAAAGATAGGAAATAATTAAGTTTTAAGATAAACTTAAAATTATACACACTTAATATAGGTTCAAAATTAAATACATTTAGGATTAGAAGTAAGATTAATTTCATATATAAGTGTAGATTTAGACTTAAGTTTTGTTTAGAAATATAAAATGCAAAATAGTGATAAGAAAATAGCAAGTAATATAGATAAGGCAATTAGAATTAAGAAAGTTAAATTTTTAAATTAATAGTAAAATTAATATAGAGTATTAAGAATTCATACTGGGTAAGAAAAGGGTGGTTATATAAAAGAGAAAACAAGTAAATATATTGCTGCTAAAAGTGTACTAAGAAAATAGATTAGTAAATGAAAAGAAATAGAATAGCGAAGGGAAGAGATTCAGTTGGCCTAGAGGTCACAGGTTGTGGCTGATAAATTCTTGGCAGCTGGTGTTTTGTTACATAAATAACACCACTGGTAGCAGGAAGGAACAAAAAGAAACTTGTAAAGGTCAACTTCCCCATAAACAAAAGGAAAAAACATGATGTAAGCATTTAAAGTGTAACGTGTATTGCATTTTTGTGGGTACAGGGGTCAGTAAAAAGACTATATACGCATGTAAGAATTGAATAAAAATTGGCAGAGTCCTGAACTCTACCCAAGAAGTTGACTCCGGTCATTCTTCTTTGCCGTTCGTGATTCTCCCCATTCAGGCCCTGACTCTCTCCTGGAGCTGGTCTCTGGCACCAGAATCATAGGGTGAACCAGAAGTAGCCTAGACCTTACAAAATTTCGATAATTGCTGGACTCATTAAGTAATCTATTGGATTAAGATAATCATCTAAAAAAAGAAAAAAGGTTTTCCATATTATCTGGAGTCTTACAATTGTATGTTCCAAAAGATAAGACTGAAATAATGAAAATCAGCAATAACAAAAATAGAAACAGACTTACAAGTGATTTAGAAACTGAGGCTAGCAGAAAGAATGTTAAAATAACTCTGTGTAATATATCAAATAAAATATAAGAGAATGTAAAACAAATAAGTAAAAACATGGAAAATTTCTCCAGAAAATTAGAACAAAAAAGAAATAAATGGAGATTCCAAAATTAAATGGACAATGTCTAAAATGGATTTAAGAGTAGACTGAAGAAGACATAATGGCAGAGACTTTTTCTGAATTGATGGTAGTTATCAACCCTAGATTCTGCCATAAGCCTTAGCCGGACAGATACAAAGAATCCTACAGAATCCTACAGACTTGGGCCAGAATTTTAACCCTTCCTCAATAAAAGGAAATACTGAATTACTGCATAAATTATAAACAATTTTGCATTAATAATGATTAAATTACCCACAATCCAGATTTTGCTATAACTTATGCAATAATATCTATTCTAGAGTGCTCACTGTGTACATGGAATGTGAAACACACTAAAGCAACCTGGAAACTCTCCTAAATAATTTTTTATCCGACTTTGAAATTCTCTTTAGAAAATGCAGGGAGTAAAAGGAAAATACAAGGCAAGCAATTATCTTATAAGAATTTGAAATGAAAATCTGAAAAGTAGAAAATATCCAGCACACAAAGGTCTCAACTTGATGGAAGGCAGACGAATGAGAAGTGAATCTAATAATCATCCAGGGAGTTCTTTTGAATGAGACTACTTTCAAGTCCCTGCCCAGAAAGTTCTACCATAGATTCTGATATGCTCCTATTCGCTTGTGAATGTTTCTAATAATAAACGCTTCCTCATAATAAAACTGTGAGATGAGGATAGGGTTGGGGGGAAAGTAGAGACAGACAGACATACAGACAGATAGAAAGAGATAGTTTAAAGGCAACAAGAGGTAAAAAGATATTACTTCCAAAGAAGAAACAGTAAAACTGAGAACTGAGTTCTCAGTAGAAATATGGAAGCCAGGATACAAGGAAATATCATGAATATCATGTTTAATGTGCTGGAAAAAAAATAACAACTTAGAATATTATAACCAATAGATGTGTTTACAGATAAATAAAATATGAGACATTTTTGCTAAGAAAAAGCAACTAAAAGAAAAATAGTTCAGAAAAAATTGTTTTGATTAAAATGTGTTTAAAATGAAAATAAATACTTAGCTATAACAGATGCACCTTTAAAATAAGAAATAGAAAATGATGGAAAACACATACTATAACAATTTTAACTAAAATAAATTACTATTTTAATATATTATTTCATATATTAATATTTGACAATACTAATATCAAAATTTATTTTAATGCAGAAAACATTTCTAGAGATAAAAAGAAGTATTTTATAATAATGCAGGCATCAATCTACCAAGAAATTATAACAATTCAAAATCAATATGTATTAGATAGCACAATTTTAAAA
The DNA here is from genome assembly GCF_000164805.1 of Carlito syrichta. Lineage (NCBI taxonomy): Eukaryota > Metazoa > Chordata > Mammalia > Primates > Tarsiidae > Carlito > Carlito syrichta. The sequence continues at coordinate 545,967 of NW_007247427.1, forward strand.
ATGATAAATTAGAAAGAGCAAACAAATTCATAATCATAGTGTGAAACTTTGGCATACAACATTCTCAACAGCAATGGAACAGGAAGATAAAAAGGTATAAGTGGACAGAAAACAAATTTAAGTTAATTGAACTATATAAAACAGAGCTCTCACCAACAAAAAAACACATATGTTTTTCATTTACATAAGGACTATTTACCAAAATTAACATTATAAAAGAAGCTTTAAAAATGTCAAAGGATTGGTCTCACTCAGAGTATATACTCTGCCAATAGTGGAATTAAACTAAAAATCAATGAGGGAAGATAACTAGAAAATTACCAACTGTTAGCAATCAAGCATCTAATTTCAAAATGGCACTCTAGTCAAAGAAGAAATCACAAGAAAATTAGAAAATATTGTAAATTGAATGACAATAAAGATATGACATATCAGCATTTGTGGAATGTTACTAAAATTCTCAGAACAAGATGCTTAGACTTTGATATATGTAGTAGAACAAAAAAAGACTGAAAACCAACTATCTAAGATTCCATGTTAATAAAAAGAAAACACAAGAAAGTAGAAATAAAAATAAAAATCAATGAAATAGAAAAACTAAAATATAACATAAAAAACAAAGCCAAAACTTGTTTCTTCAAAAAGATTAATAAAAGTAGTAAGCATTATGATATCTTCATTTAATCCTACATTTTCAAGGCTCAGGACAATCTGAATTAAATAAGCAAATAAAGAAATTAATAATGTAGTACTGTTTGGCATAATGCATTTACATCATATTTATGAGTGAAATTATAAACAAGTATTTTGGCAGCTAGATATGCTCTCAGAATGTTTTAGAAGGAGAAATGCGTGTTCCATACCATTATGTAAAGTAATAGTGGTTTCTGTTTTTCTCTACTTCTTGTGCCTGACCAGTCAAATACAATAGAAAAATTATCCATTATTCTGATCGGATTCATTTAAAACTAGAACCATTTAAATTCAACTTGATTCATATTATTGCTGGGAAATGCTGTCATTCATTTTTTTCCTTTTAATTTTTTTCTTTTAAAGATGTGGGATACAATTCAGGGTTAGGTAGACAAATGTTCATTATGCAGGTACTCTTGTTAATGAGGTGTGCCCCTCCCTTCCCCAGGGAGATTCCTACTACTGCCAATCCTGCTTCCCCGCCCCCTCTCAGCAGTTTTCCACTACTGCCAATCATTCTCTTATAGTATTACGATAATTGTTCAAGGTCCGCTTATGAGTGAGAACATGTGATACTCAGTTCTTTGTTTCTGAGAAAGATCACTCAGTATTATAGACTCTATAGAGGTCCATCCAGGTTGATGTGAAGTTCGTGATTTTGTTCTTCTTTATGGCTGCAAAATATTCCATCAAGTATATGTATCACATTTTTTTTATTCAGTCCTCTTTTGATGGGCAGCACGGTTGGTTCCGTGTTCTTGCTATTGTGAACAATGCTGCTTTAAACATCAGTGTGTAGGTATCTTTTTTATAGAGTGACTTAAGTTCTTCCGGGTATATTCCCAGTAGGGGGATTGCGAGGTCTTATGGAAGGTCGATTTTTAGATCTTTTAGGAATCGCCACACTGTTTTCCACAGAGGCTGTACTAATCTACACTCCCCAATAGTGAAGTGTTCTCTTTTTGCCACATCCTTTCCAGCATCTGTTGTTTTTTGAGTTATTGATGATAGCCATCCTGACTGAGTTAGGTGGTATCTCAGTGTAGTTTTAATTTGCATTTCTTTGATGACTAGTGAGGCTGAGCATTTTTTCATGTATCTGTTGGCTACCTGTATGTCTTCCTTTGAGAACTGTCTATTCATATCTTTTGGCCACTTTGTAATGGGGCTGTTTGTTTTTTCTTTTTGGCACATTTGAGTTCCTTGTAGATTCTAGAAGTTAGAGCTTTGTCAGACATACAGTTGGCAAACATTTTTTTTACCAGTCTGTGGGCTGTCTCCCCATTCTCTTGATGGTTTCTTTAGCTTTGCAGAAGCTTATCAGTTTAATGAGGTCCCACTTGTCTATCTAATCTCATGGCATGGGCGCTTGGAGTTTTTATCAGGAATTGGTTGCCAGTTCCAATCTCCATAAGGGTATCTCCTACATTTTCTAAGATTCTTAGAATTTGAGGTTTTACATTTAGGTCTTCGATCCATTTAGAGTTGATCTTTGTATATGGTGATAGGTAGGGATCTTGTTTTCATCTTCTGCATGTGGTCAGCCAGTTTTCCCAGCACCATTTACTGAATAGGTTCTCCTCTCCCCAGTCAGTGGTGGAGGCTTTGTCGAAGATGAGTTGGTTGAGAACTTGAGGTTTTGCTTCTGGTGTCTCTATCCTGTTCCATTAGTCGATATGCCTATTCTTGTACCAATACCAGTCTGTTTTGATTATTGTAGCTTTACAATAAAGTTTAAAGTGTGGGAATGTGATACCTCCTCTTTGTTTTTTTGTTTGTTTGTTTTATTTGTTTATTTTGTTGTTGTTTTTTGTTTTTCTTGCTGAGGATTGTTTTGGTGATTGGTGGTCATTTATGTTTTCATATGAATTCCTGTATTGTTGTTTCCAGATCTGAGAAGAATGCTGCTGACAATTTAGTGTGCATTGCATTAAGTCTGTAGATTGCCTTGGGTAGGATGGCCATCTTAACAATGCTGATTCTTCCAACCCATGAGTATGGAATATTTTTCCATTTGTTTGTGTCATCTTTGATTACTTTGAGCAGTGTTTTGTAGTTTTCATTGTAAAAGACTTTCGTGTCTCTGGTTAGGAAGATGCCAACGCATTTAATTTTTTTTCTGGCTATTGTGAATAGGATTGTGCTTTTTATTTGGGTTTCTGTTTGTTTGTTGTGGGTGTATAGAAATGCAGCTATCTTTTGCACATTGATTTTATACCCTGAGACTTTGCCAAAATCCTTTATCAGTGCAAGAAGATTTTTCACAGATTCACTTGGGGTTTCGAGGTATAGAATCATGTTGTCTGCAAAGAGGTATAACTTGACTTCCTCTTTTCCTATTTGGATACTGCTGATCTCCTTCTCTTGACTGATTGCTCTAGGTAGGGCTTCAAAACCTATGTGAAAAGGAGATGTGAGAGTGGGCATCCTTGTCTTGTTCTGGTTTATAAGGAAAATGATTCCAATTTCTGTCTGTTTAGCAGTATGCTGGCTGTGGGTTTCTTGTAGATGGCACTTACTGTTTTGAGGTATGTTCCATTTATGCCTAAATGTTTGAGGGATTTTATCAAGAAGGGGTGCTGGATTTTATCAAAAGCTTTTCCTGTGTCTAGTGATATAATCATGTGGGTTTTGTTTCTATATCTTTTGAAGTATTTAATTTTGTGTATGTACGGTCTTGTGAATGTTGAACCAGGCTTGCATCCCAGGGATGAAGACTAATTGGTCATGGTGGATGATTCTTGAGATGTGTTGTTGAGTCTGATTTGCTAGGATCTTATTGAGAATTTTAGCATCAATGTTCATCAAAGATATTGACCTGTAGTTCTCCTTCTTTGTTGGATCTTTACCTGGTTTGGGTATCAATGTGATATTAGCTTCATAAAATGATTTGGGAAGAGTTTCATCTTTCTCGATTACCTGGAGTGCTTTTGGTAGAATTGGTATCAGTTCCTCCTTGTATTTTTTATAGAATTCTGCTGAAAAGTCATCTGGTCCAAGGCTTTTTTTTTTTTGGTAGGTAATTTTCTTGTGGCATAGTCAATTTCCTGGATTGTTATTGATTGGTCTATTTATGTCTCAATTCCTTCTTGTTTCTACTTAGAGAGGTTGTGTGATGTCAGAAAGTCTTCCATTTCCTTTAGGATTTCAAGTTTGTTTCCATATTAGTGTACATAGTAGTCTCTGATAATCTTTTGCATTTTGGGGGGTCAATTGTACCTTGATCTTTTGCATTTCTGATTGTGTTTATTTGGACTTTTTCTCTTTTTCTCTTGGTCAGTCTAGCTAGGGGATCATCAGTCTTGTTTATCCTTTTAAAGAACCAGTTTTGTTTCAATGATTTTTTGTATTATCCTTTTTCTTCTATGTCCCTAATTTGGGCTTTTATTTTGGTGATCTAGATTCTTCTGCTGAAGTTAGAGTCTTGGTGGTCTTGCTTTTCCAGCTCCCTTAGGTAATTTGTTAGGCTGTTAACGTGTGATCTTTCCATTTTCTTCATGTGTGTTTGTAGAGGTATGAATTCCCCTCTTAGTACTGTTTTCATGGCATCCCAGAGGTTTGGGTAAGATGTTTCTTCATTTTCATTTGCTTCCAGGTATCTTTTAATCTCTGTTTTGATTTCTATGTTGACCCAGGAGTTGCTTAGCATCATGCTGTTTAGTGTCCATGTCGTGGTGGGTTTTGGGGAAGCTTTGTTGGTGTTGATATTTATTTTTATTCCATGTGGTCTAAGAAGGTGCACTGTCATTCATTTTAAATAACTTCCATTGGAGCTGGAAACAATCCCATGAGTACTAAGCATCACAAACACTCATCTATCTTTAAAATGTATAAAATAACCTTGAATTCTTATTTTCTAAGATGTATATCATTTTACATTTATATCTGAAATTTTCTTATTACTTTGTTTCTTTGAAAGAGTTTATATTTTTGTTAACCACCTATGAGTTCCTTAAAACAGGTTATTTATAGTTTTCTGTCCAGCAGTTAAAACAGCGTCAGGAACAAAATAAGCACTTAAATATTTATCAAAAGAATAGTATGGGGGCTTTGTTTTTCATCAATTGTGGGCCAGGTTATTGAAATCTTACCTTGCTCTGAAAACTAAAGTACTAAAAAAATGAAATGATCTTCATAAAAGTAAGAACCAGCTAACAAAGAGTAAAAGTACTAAGGAAAATGAGAAACACAAAAGGGGGAGCAGATAACCAAAACAATAGTCATTTGTGTTCATGTATTTGCTGATTCCTGAAAATTTGGGCTTTATGAAGTCTGACAACATCATTAGGTGAGAGACAGATGAAAGATAAAGCTCAGTGACCACCCAAAATAAGACATTTACTAGAAAAACACTTTTACATTAAGAATTTTCAAAGTGCTAAATGCTAAAGATTGAAGATAAGCCAGAAGAAAATCCACTCAATTACATTACTTAACTGGATTGGCACTAAATAGAGCATGGTAAAAAAGAAAGAGTAATAACCTGAGAATGTATGGGGAAATTTACAGCCTATGGTCACATTACCTGGATGATTCAGGAACATTCAAACCATGACCTGGATTTTAAAAATGTCCCAAGAATAGTCAAAGAACACATAATGATCTCCATATAAAGACAATTCAACTCTAGTCTTTAAAAAATCCTTTCCCCAAAAATAATTTTTCAAGAATGACAACAGTAAGCTGTCAAAAAAAAAAAAATAAGCACACAAAGAAGTAAGCCACTATAAAATAAAACCAGTTGAAAACAGACAATTAAATAAACTCACACAATTATTAGCTACTAGAATTTCCAGAACATATTATTAAATGATTATACTTACTGGTTTTGAATAAATAATAGATAAGCATCACAATATTCACATATACAAGAAACTGAAAATTATAAAATGTGGTGAATTTTTAAAGAAGTAAAAGGAAAGGGAATTTCTAGCAATAAAAATATCAAAGCCAAAATCAGAAGCAAATAACATTTTACATAGAGTTGAAGAGAGAATTAGTGAATTGGAATGTAGATCACAAAAATCAACCAGAATGCAATTTGGTTGGAGGAATTGACATAGAAAAAGGTAAAGAGATCAATACCATGAACTGAGAGAGCCTAACATGCTTCTTTTTACATTTTCATTCTAAAAGAATTGTAGATTTAACATAAAAAGTAGAGAGTTTTCATATACTACACATTCAGTGTTCTCTATTATCAAAACCCTGTATCAGACCAGATGTAGTAGCTTATGCCTGTAATACTAGTACTTTGGGAAGCCGAGATGAGAGAGTTACTTGAGGCCAAGAGTTCAAGACCAGACTGAGCAACAAAGCAAGATTGTCTCTGATAAGGTTTTTTAAAAATAATTTTTAAAACCCTATATTAATATGGCACATTTGTTCTTAATAAACCAATACTGATATATTATTATTATTTAAATTATACACATTATACAGATTTGCAATTTTTAAAATTGTATCTTATTTTATTTTATTTTAGTTGGAGTCTCATTCTGTCACCCAGGCTGGAGTGCAGTGGTACACTCACAGTCACTCCAGCATCAACCTGCTGGACTCAGGCAATCCTTCCACCTCGTCCTTCCAAGGAGCCAGAACTATAGGCACACGCTACCATGCATGGGTAATTTTTTATTTATTGCAGAGTCTCACCAAGTTGCTGAGCCCATGGTCTCGAACCCATGGGCTCAGGCAATCCACTAGCCTCAGTCTCCCAATGTGCTGGGATCACAGGATGAACCACCGAGCCCAGCCCAGATTTGCTAAGTTCTTACTTGATGTTCTTTTTTTATTTTCAGAATCTCATCATGGATATTATTTACACTTAATTGTTATATCTCTTTAGGATTCTTTTGGTCAGACTTCTCTTGTTTTTGATCATCTTGACAGTTTTGAGGAGTACTGATCAGGTGTTTTATAGAATGCCCCTCTATTGAGATATGTCAGGCATCTTTTTTATGATTAGACCAGAATTATGATTTTAAAAGGAATACTAGAAAGTTAAAATGGCATTCATCACATATCGAGTGACACTCATTATGCCTATCATTGTTGATATTGACCTTGACCAGCTGGGTTGAGGAAGTGTTTGCCAGGTTTTTCCACTGCAAAGCTATTCTTTTTTCCCCTTTCTCCACACTGTAGCCTTTGGAAAAAAGTCACCGTGCAGCCTAAATTCAAGGAATGAGAAGTTATATTTCACCTCCTTGGGGGTGGGAGATTTGCGTAAATTCCTTGGAATTCCACTACATGAGTTAACTGGCTCTTTTTTCTCATTTTTAATTAATTGTCTCATTACTTCTTATGAATGTGGACTCACAAATATTTGCTTTATGCATAGGGTTATAATACAATACTACTTTATTTATTTTATCGCTCAAATTATTTCAGATTTGACAATTGGGGGCTCCTTCAGTTGACTCCTGTGTCTTTTAGACATTTCCCCATTAACATGGGTGTTTTAATTTTTTTTTTCTTTAGGACATTCTTACCTTCTGGCACTACAGATGCCCCAAGCTCATCTTGTATATTTCCTGTCTCAACCCTGGAATCATTCATTTTTCCATGATTTCTTTTATTGTAAAATGGTTTAAGAAATCAACGTCTTGTTGCTAGTGGGTGCCATTGCTTCTAAGCTTTCTTAACTAACAGAGTAATGAAATATAAGTGGGTATACTAACTTGTGTATGTACACATATTTATAAATGTTTCTGCATGTAATCACCTATACCTATACTAATGTAAACATGTGTTCATATGCTGTCTCCAGCTCTAAACCATTGCCACAAGGGCATCGCTAGCCCCTTCCTTTTGCTTATCTTTAATTCTCAATCCAACACTGAGAAACCTGGCTCCTACCACCTGCCATTTCTTCAGTTAGTTTTTCAATTCTGGTATATATAAATGGCAGTATCAAAAATGCTAATCTGTAGCACCACATAAAGCAACTTTATCAACTAGAGCACAGTACCTCAATCTTATAAACTCTGCTTATTTTACTTAGGTCAGCACTTTTCCCTTCAATTTTGGTGGATTGGTTTTGACATTTTTATTACATTCTTAATTAATATACATTTACAGTGTTTTGCTTTGTCACATTCTATACTCCATTTTTGAGGTTTCTATTTTTCTATATTACGTGAATTAAGGCTTATTCTTTGAGCCAGACATTTTTAGGGATTTTGACAAATGCATAGTGTCATTTATCCAACATTACAGCATCATACAGAGTAGCTTCCTATGGAAGCCAAAGCAAATCCATCTTGGATGCTAATTCACCATATTGACTTCTGATTAACCCCTGTTCCAGGAAGTCCTCTATGATTTCCAGTTTAATTATTCTTCAAGTAAGAACATATACTTACTGTAAATCCTGCCCTTAGGTTGAAATGTTATCATACTTCAATTGTCCTACACATACATCCCTTCTGACTCACACATACAATTTCCCTGTGGTGTAGATAAGCTCTTGGTCTGGGGAGTAGTCGTGCAGGGATCCACCATCTTGTCTTGCTGCCCCCTGAGACAAAGGCATGACTTTTGTTCTTGAGCCCCTGTTAAATGTTTCTTTCTAAGAAACTGGATATGCCAGTCTCTTTCTTTAGCCGTTCAGTTTCTTCACACATTGAAGGTAGGCTTGCATGGGCCCGCCCACCTGGGAACAACTCACCCAGAAAACATCCCCAATATTTCACCTGTTCAAACTTCACCACCTCCCCTAAAATTCTGTCGGCCACTATTCTTCTTATGATTGCTGCAGTTTTGTCATTTCCATAATTTCAGATAATTGCAATCATATTGTATGCAGCCTTTCAAAATGACTTCCTTCATTTAGCAATAAGAATTCATGCCTTCTTATAGTTTGATGGCTCATTTATTGTTATTACCAAATAATATTTTATTGTTTGATTGCACTACAGTGAGTTTATCAATTCACCTGTTTAAGAACATCTTGGTTGCTTCCAGTTTGGGGCAATTAATAATAAAACTGCTATAAAAATATACATATAGGTTTTTTTGTGGACGCAGGTTTTCAAATCAGTTGTGTGAATAATGAGGGGCTCAAAAGAGGGATCATATGATAAGATTGTATTTAACTTTGTAACAACTGTCTTCCAAAATGGCTGAACTGTTTTGCATTTCAAGTAGGAATCAATGAGGGTTCCTATTGCTTTGCATCCTTACCAGCAACTAGTATTACCACCTTTCTTTAATTTCCAATTTCCTAATGACAAATGATGTCGAGTATCATTTCATATGCTCGTTTGTCACATGTATATCTTCACTGGTGAAGTGTCTGTTCAGATCTTTTGACCATTTTTAATTGGGTTGCTTATTTTATTATTGTTGGATTTTTAGAGTTCTTTGTATATATTCAATACAAGTCCTTTATCATGTATCTGTTTTACTAATTATTTTTCCCAATCTATAATTTATCTTTAGACTCTCTTATTCATGTCTTTAACCAAGCAGAAATTTGTAATTTTAATAGAAACTATTTTGTCAATTTAACTTTTATAAATCTTTTTTTTTGGTATTATATCTAAAAACTCATCAAACCAAGGCTTATTAGATTTTATCCTACTTTTTTTTCGCCAAAGTTTTATAGTTTTTCACTTTACATTTTGGTCTATGAGGCATTTTGAATTAATTTTGGTAAAAAGTGTAAGGCCTATGTCAAGATTTGTTGTCTTTGCATATAAACATACATTTTCCCAACACTGTTATAAACAATTATCCTTTCTTCATCAAAGTACCTTTGCTTCTTTGTCAAAGATCAGTTTGCCATATTTTTGTGGGTCCATTTCTGTGCTCTATGTTCTGTGACATTAACCTAGAGCAATTGTTTTGGCAATAAAAACCTTGTCTTGATTACTACATCTTGAGAGTATTTAAATTGAACACTGCAAGTTCTCCAATTTTGATCTTTTTGAATACTATGTTGACCATTCTTAGTCTCTTTGCTTTTCTGATTAAACTTTAGAAGCAGTTTGTCAATTTTATAAAATAGATTGGTGAGATTTTAATGGGAATTGCATTGAATCTGTAGATCAATTTGGGGATAATTGATATTTTCACAATATTAAATCTTCCAATCCACAAACACAGAATGTTTCGCACTAATCATACTTCACTTACAGTTACATGGGCGTGCGCGCGTGCACACACACACACACACACACACACACAACAGAAAAGGTGAGATAGCGAGAAGATTAAGGCAATATTTTTTAAAAGGCTTGGGATGATAATTATTCATAATTGATGAAAAATAGCAACTCATAGATTCTCATACTAAACAAACCCAAGAAAAATGTAAGAGAGACAAGGAGAAGAAAACAAGCTAATCTTAGACACATAATATGGAATTTACCAAACACCAAAGACCATTCAAATCTTTAAAGCAATCTGACAATAAAATGACTGCACTAAAAGTAAGTTGGGACCAAACTGAGGCCCAAATTTTACATGCATAATGACCATTTGTATACCTAAACCTGAATTGTACCCCACGTCTTTAAAATAAAATTTTTTTTAAAAAGTAGAAGCCACTAAACTAATGGATATTTCTAAGAGCATCAATAAAAGCCATGAGTGAGTGGAACCAAATTTTAATAGAATGAAAGAGTTCTAGACCTAGTGAAAATGCTTTCAAAACATGTATGTGAAATAAAGGCACTTTATTATGAAATAAATTGAGTTGCCACATGAAAGTTAAATATCTTTTCATGATGACCACCAAGCCCACAATCAATGTCCTGAAACATGATGACAGAGAGATTGGGAAAGGAGGAGGCTGCACTGCCTTGTTTTTTGTTTTGTTTTGTTTCCATTTTTGTTTCACCTAGAGCACTTCGCACAATATCTTTCACAAAGTAAGAATCCAATAATCTATTGATAAAATTTTCCCATGGTCATAAGAATCAAAAACATATAATTTAGTATATATTCAATCAGTTATTACTTAGTAAGCATTTACTAAATATCCACTATGTGCCAGATTGTTAGCCTTATAAAAAGGATTTATTTCCTATGAAATGTGACTTTTAGGAAACATTATGCCCTGTAAAAGAAGAAAATGATAACATTGGTGAAGAACGGACTTCTGGTGAATATAGGGCATGCTAATACAGATTTTGACATCTACTGGAAGTACTTCTGACTACATAATGAAAAAAGTTGAAATACTGTTCACTTTTTAACTTTTTTATAATGCTAAGTAACTTAAATTTGTGTACATTCCAATTCCTCTTCTCTATGCTTTAAACAAGCTACCAGCAGAGACTGTGGGAAGAGCTATTAAATCTACAATAATGACAACAGCCTTTGGTACAGATCAGAGTACCCAAAGTAGCTGGGATGCTGGCGGTTCTCATTCTTATAAGAAGGTGATTATACACATGGCACTATTCACTCCTTAAGAAGGGAAAGCATCTCCTTACTCTCATGGAAGACTTAACAGCACAAGCTTGAGTGATGAAATCCTTCTGAGGGCCTCATTATATACAGCAAAGATTTGTGGAGTAGAAAAGTGAGGTAACTGAGAGGTGAGAGCAAAGGAGGGTATTCAAGAGAAAAGCATGAGACGAATTCCAAAAGATGGCATCTTACAAAACCTGCCCAGGATGCATGCAGACGGTCAAGGTCATCAAAAACAAGGAGTCTGGGGAACTCACAGCCAAGAAAAGCTTAAGGGGGCATAACAACTAAGTGTAATGTGGGATCCAGGATGAGATGTTGGAATAGAAGAAGGACATGAAGTAAAAATTACGGAATTCTGAAAAAATGATGACTTTAATTAATAATAATGTATCAATATAGGTTTATTGATAGTAACAAATGTACAATATTAATAAATGTATTAATCATAGGGGAAACTAGGCAAATAATGTATACAAACGCTCGGTACTATATTCTCAGTTTTTTAAAAATAAATCTACACCTCTTCTAGAGTCTATTTTCTTAAAAGATCATTGGTACTGAACTTACACTGAGGTGAGATCAAGAGCATAAAAATTCTTCCATAAGTCTAAAAATTAGACAACAATTAAAATAAACATGTTTAGAAATATTTAAAAATAGGTAAGAAAAAAGATACCTAGAGATATTAGAGAAAGATGCTTTGACTTACTGGCAATTCTAAAGATTTTAATTTGATTGACTTTTACAAATCACAACTCAATGAAGAGTAAAATACAAATTTGAGGAGCAAGAGGGTTATTTACCATTTAGGACTACATTTGCACCACTACTCTATTCCATTTATAGGAAAATTATAAATATTAAAAACAAAACCCTTTTCTACTCAGTCAATTGCTTTCTAAATTACATGAGTTATTATTTAAAATGGACTTAATCTTTTATCATCCATTTGAGATATTACCATTCATTTGAGATTGCAGGAGCTATCACACATCTAAAGTGACATTTTTATCTTCAATAAATTCTAATTCAGTTCATACATTAACTGGAGAAACACAATTTTAGTGTGCTTAATCAAAATGCTTTATGGATTCTTCATTTCATACCAGTAATAGCATGATGCTTTAACAAAAATAATAATTAAAATATTCATTTAAATAACCATAAGGGGGCTTTCTCTTCGGTCCCTTTAAGAGGAATCTGTCAAACAGACCAAGTTTGTCTGCCAATTCATACTCCCCACAGGTGTCATCATAATGCAATGATTTAATTATTTTTCTAGTTTCCTGTTTACTTCAGGATTTCTCCATAAATATCATTTGGCAACGAGACTTTAAATAACTCAATCTTTTAACTCATAAATATAATTTTACTATCACCCATAAAAATATCTTTTTTTAAACCCAGCCCAGCGTTCATTTGGTTTTAATATAACTGACAAACTTGTGAGTAATTCTGATTGGTGCGTTATTTTATACCATGAACTGTTGAAAAGAAGAGGGCACATCTTTCCATAATTATAATGCCATTTGTACAGTGGCATGTTCTGAAACATTTGCAAAATAAAATATAATATTTAATTTTTCATATAAGCTTTTATATGCTGTGTTGGTACATAAGATGTATTTCCATCTTATGATACATTTTTGGCTTAAATTCTTACAACTAATATTCCTTCACCCAAGATTTATAACCTTTTAAATACATTGACTATGAGTTTAATGAGCTTACATTACTGTGTGTATTTTTATCTACTCTTCTGTCTAATTTTTCAATATTTTTACCTCCATGACCACATGGTCATTATGAGTCCTTTGTTTCTAAATTAACATGCCTCTTTGATCAAATTTTTAAAGATTTATTTCAAGGCAAATTTTTATCTGCAATTCTATGCTTACATTACTCCTAAAATTCTTCATAATTTTGCAGAGAAAACTTATCTAGACTCTCCAAAAGTTTATTTTATTATTTCTACAGTCTTAATAACTGTCTTCACTCATGAATTGAAACTACATATTTCATTCTTACTTTAGCCCAATAAAGAAAGCAAAGAACATTCTCTCTCCTAACAATCCCAGTCTTTTAAGTAATATTTGAGCCATCTCTTAAACCAAATAAATTATTATAATTTAATAAATTATAATAAATTATTATAACAATAATAATAAATTATTATAGCATTGAACTTTAAAAATCAATTTAATTTTCTCTATTATTTTAGTCTTTTGGCAGAAATCAAATAAAGTAAATTCTCATGTTAGTACACAAACATACTGCTAGCTTTGTTTTTTTATCACATTAAAATATGCATCTCTTTTTAATTCTGAATCTCCTTTGACGATTAATATCATTTAGGGATACAAATTAGACTTGAAAAGGAACAAATCTTTAATAATTTAGTCATACTTAAGGCAGTTCTTTTTAGAGTTTCACAGAGGATTTCAGGTTATACAGTGGAATATTTACTTTTAAAACACGTTTTGAATGTCCCTGTCCAGAGCCATAAGCTTGATTCTGACAAATTCTAGTTCTTAAGTAATTTTAGTGTTCACGTCTAGCCACTTTCCTTCAATTTTTTAATACTCTCAGGATGTCTGGGCCCAATAATCTTTTAAACTTTAAATACAGGTTTTAGCTACTCTCCATTGCATTCATCAATCATTTGAAGTATTTTAACAAGTAAGAAAATAAATCAGCATAAAGTAGGACAAGCTAACATCTTGCTACAGAGGTAATAGAAACCTGAATGCAATTTGGGGAAAATCTACATAGACCCAAATTTCTTAATTATAGGAAAAACTGGATTATACATAAAAAGCATACCGGTAAGGTAGAGCAAGGAATATAAAAGCAAAATATATTTTTATTTCTTTTATACTTAATTTCATAATATTTTATGAAACATCAATTGAGCTAAAATTTGATATCTAATACAGACAACACTATACCCCATCTGCCTTATAGAAACATGTTATTTATAAATAGCATATAGTATATTTACCTATGTGTAGTCAGAATGGAAGCTATGTATTCTTTGTGAGTTTCACCACAATCCCTGTGATGACTGTTTCACTATTGGCAAGCCCACTACTTCATGACCATGAAAGGAGCTAAGAAGAAACATGTTCATAAAGCCCATTTCAATCTTAAAGAAGATTTAAGTTACATGTTTTAAAAAGAGCATCCGCTCCCTCAGTACTCAGTATATAACAATAGCATAATAAATTCAATTCTCATTATGTAAACTAGAGGAGAATGGAGATGAAATTCGCATTTTTATATTGATGAGAAATCATGGTAGAATGTTAACAGAATTTTCTCTAAATCTGCATCTGATTTGTAGTGATGATTTATAAGCTAAATAAATTTTTCTGGCTCAATTACTTCTGTGTTCTGTAAAAATAAAATTCTAGCCAATGACAAAAGTTGAAATTAAGGAATGAGAAAAAGCAAGAAACTTTATGTATGATTAGTTGCCTACTTGGGGATTTCTGAAAGAACAAATTTATGGAGTTAATGTAATGAGCTAGTCTGAGATCTCTTCCAAGAACATCAGCTTGTCTAATTAGGTTTTTGGACAATTTGCCAACCATAAATAAGTTACAGGAAAAGTTCATAGTTTCTATGAGCAATATATTTTCCTAATCACTCCATTTTACTAAATTTGGCCTGTTCTCAAATCCCTCATTTATCCTGGAGTATTTGTAACTGGCGGTTACTATTTTATGATAGAATCACCCTCTTCTTTTTAAGTAGATTGCCAGTTGACTGACAACTTCAGACGAACTATCGCCTTTAAATGGTCCAGGGTTCAACATATACTTTGTGTATTTCTTTCTAGTAGTCAGTAAAATCTAATCACGTGGGTCATTTTAATGACTCAAGTTTTCATAAACCCTAAGAACCTGTGTCATTGTTAATGGTTCACAATTAATAAAAAATGTAGCAGAAAATGAGTGAATATTATGCAATGCACCTTATTTACTGAGCTTATAACATTCTAACAGTTTAATTAATACACTGTATAGTTCCAATATGCTTTCCAAATGGCCAAGAAGCAGTAAACATATGGTGAAGTACAAACACAATTTTGTCACTTTATTTTGACATTAAGGACATAAAATATGAGTTATGATGGAAACGAGCTCTGTGTATCCACTTGGCAGACATTTGACTTTTGTAGCTTAACTTCCGTGGCGACAGTCATTTTAGTCTGCCTACATTTGAGAAAAGTATATTTTATCAAATTTATCTTAATCATAACTGGTAAGTAACATTCAGTTGAACCCCACTCAGACAGCCTCCTAGTTCTTTATTTCCAGGTAATAGACAAACCTCTCTGAAATGATTTTATTTTTAACTTTGTGTGGTGATAGAGGTGTGGCGATGAAGTCTTTGTTAAGTGGCAGTTAACCCACACCACAAGCCCTTTTCACCTGCCATGCCACACTCCAGACGTGGGTGCAGGAAAGGAAAGCGTATACCTCTCAGACTCGTCCCCACTAATGAAGAAGGCAAGAAACACCAGTACACTGCAGATTCCAGGATGCCCAGCCAGCTCCAAAGAAAACCGAAAAAAATTCATTAGTGTTTGTCTGTACTCTTCTTAGAAATAAATTTAATGTCAGGGCTACATAGCTTATAATTGACAAGCAATAGTTTTAGCTTGGTTGTTGGTCTGATCATCAAATGAGAAAAGGATATTTCAGGGCAGACTCATAGAAGGTAACAATCTCTTGTTTCATTTTGCTCTGTTTATAATGCAGAAGATGGAGTCCCTTCATCAGACAGTAAAATTCCCTCGCTTTTTCTTCCCCACCTTTTTATCTATTTCCTTTGAATCAGGCTTCTTTCAATGTGTGTAAGAGGACAATGTAATTGTTTATGGAACAAAAAAAGAGGATGATTTGCTGGAACCTAAAACCCTGTTTTCGAAGCGTCTCCCCTGAAGGTCCTTTTCACGTCTGGCTCCGTTGTCTTCTCAGTGTTGTTAAATGACACAAGTCAAAGCTGTTCATCAATTTACCCACTTCCCCATCCCAGTCTCTCACTCACTCTCTTGCCACATTAATAGTTCCCCTGAAATGCTATCACTTTGCTGGAGGATTGATGTAAGTCTCCAGCAATTAACATAATTACAAGCCTGATTATCTTCTAATTGCATTATGAGTATTTGGTTATTCACTACACAAATTAGAGAAAATTAAAGAGGAGCAAGATCCTGCAGCGTGGGCGTCGAGCTTTCTAAAACAGTTAGGAGCATTTGAATGCAAAGTGTAACAGGAAGGTGAAGACCATTTTTTGATTTCTGTTGGCTAACAGCTGAGACATTTCATTTGGGGTAAAATTATTTCCTTTTGTGTTTTGTTCCTTTTGTATTTTGGAAAGAACAAATTCCAAAAAACCAAGAACCTAAAATAAGCAGTGGCAATTCCATGCTGATCTGTGTTGGTTCATGGGAGAAGATCTATGATTAAAAATAAATAAATGAATGGCAGCTGAAAACATTCTAAGTCAGACATGAAAGTAGTAACTAAAAACATCCATAATTTGTAAAATAATAATAATGATAATTCCAGGATAAAATTCACTGTAGTAAAGAAAATGAGGTTTTAAACTCTGAAGTATGTGGTCTCTATAGACTATACAGAAATATCAGATTCAAAAGATGAAGTTTCTCTTTAAACAGAGGGCAGAACTATTGCAGACCGCATACCTTCGGTGGAACAAGTGGAGTTAGTTCTTCCATTACCATCCCACCATGCTATACGGTCTTTCACTTTAATTCTCGTAGCCAGCCCTGCACTTGACCTTCAAGGGGGCACACACCTCTTTTAACATTATCACCTCACTTAATAGCACACGAAAACAAGCAAACAAAACACAAAAAACTTTTTCTTGCTTCTTCATTGCACGTTTGGGACAAGTCAACATCTCGAAGGAGCTTAATTAAATACTTAGGAAGAACAAAATGAAAATGATTCGGAAAAAAACAAACATAAAAATAACCCAGCCGGGGTCGGTGGCTCAGCCTGTAATCCCGTGCCTTTGGGAGGCTGAGGTGAGTGGATGGCCTGAGCCCGCGGGTTCGAGACCCACCTGGGCAGCGAGACCTCATCTCTACAATAAATCAAAAAATCAGCCGGGCATGGTAGCGCATGCCTGTAATTCCGGCTACTCGGAAGGCTGAGGCGGAAGGATCGCCGGAGCCAGCAGGTCGAGGCTGCAGTGGCTGGCAGCGGCCACTGTACTCCAGTCTGGGTGACAGAGTGAGACTCCAACTCAAAAAATAAAAATAAAAAAATAAAAAAATAACCAAGTTTCCACAAAATAGGTTCCCACGTCTACATGAATTCCCCAAGTACTACTTAGAGATCCTTCTCCCTTGCCTCCTTACCATCAAAGTTTGTGTTGCATTATTTCCTGCCTTGGGAACACTTATTTTGAGTATCTCAATCTTTTTTTTTTTTTTTACATCAAGAATCACATACAGGTTTCTAAATCCTCCTCACTTTACAGATAAGAAAGGCAAGCTACTCCCATGGCCATTTGGCAGGACTTGGTGATCAAAACAATGAGCTCCATCACAGCATACAGGAAAATCCTCTGTTACCTTCACTGGTCCATATGGGATGTGGTCCTATGTGGTCAGAAATGGATCACCAAAAACTCTGTCACTACGTAGATTTTAGTCAGGAATTTTCAACTTTTTCTCTTTTTTTTCCTCTCAATTTAAAAATGTGAGGTACAATTCGGGGTCAGGCCTACATATGGTCACTGTACAGGTAAAGTGTGGGTACCCTCATTGATGCTATGTGCCTCCCTTCCCTGGCAGAATTCCCATTGCTGCCAATTCCTTTCTTATAGTATTATGGGTAAATGTTCAGGGTCCACTTATGAATGAGTACATATGGTACTTCGATCATCGTTTCTGTGATAAATCACTAAGTATTATAGGCTCTAATTCCATCCAGGTTGCTGCAAAGTTCATAATTTTGTTTTTGTTTTTTTTTATGGCTGCATTATATTCCCTCTTGCAAACGTACCACATTTTCTTTATCCAATCGACTTTTGATGGGCAGCACGGTGGGGTCCTTGTTTTTGCTATTATGAATAATGCTGCAATAAACATTCATGTGCAGGTATCTTTTTTATAAAGTGATTTGAGTTCCTCCAGGTATATTCCCAGAAGGGGGATTGCAGGGTCATATGTATGGTCGATTTTTAGATCTTTTAGGAATCGCCAAACTGTTTTCCACAAAGGTTGTACTAGTTTACATTCCCACCAACAGTGCAGAAGTGTTTCCTTTTCCCCACATCCTCTCCAGCATCTGTTGCTTTTCGAGTTATTTAATGATGGCTATCCTAACTGGTGTTAGGTGGAATTTACAACATTTTCTAATAACCAGCCTAGAAAGGTAGCAGTAGGAATGTGCTAGAAAGGATTTCGTACTGACAGCAGATCCTTGCTGACAGCTAAAATTTTGTGATCAATAGTAATTCTAACCAACAGCAAAAAAAAAAAAAAAAACAGGGCATAACAGAAGTTAATGCAGATTTGTGAACTCACAATAATAGCCTGAGTGAGAGAAACCAAACATTTGTAATTCTAAATGTGCTTTTAACTTTCTCCTGGTTAAGTAAGGTATCTTACCTGATGCATAAGTTATTCCTCATTTGCAAAATAATAACATCCATCTACTCTAAATTGCCATAGCACTTTGCTTACTTGATACTCATCCATTCATTCAATCAAGAACTATTAAGTGAGCACTTTTTATGTGCTTGACAAAGTGACCAAGTCAGATGCAGGTCTGCCCTCTTGGAGTTTATGGTCAAGTAAGAGAAACTTAGTAAAAGCTAAGTAAAGTAGTAGAAGTACATGAAAGTTCATAGAAAGGAGCAATATTGGAAAGATTTTCACCTTAGTCAACAAGAGCAAGCCAAGCAAAACTAGGTGGAGATAGGACAAGGTCAGTGAAGACAGGATTATGTCAATAGAAGAAAGACAAGGAACAGCAAGTGCAAAGACCAAAAAGACAAGTGAGTTTGCTGCCTTAGGGAAACAAAATAACTTACTATAGCTGGATGGAACACAAAGTATGAAGGGAGCAGTGCTTTTTAAATAATTTATGTAACACTTGGTTTATCAAAATTGCTGTTGCTAGTTTAATGCCTGCCCTAGAGTCTCAGCTCTGAAAGAACAAGTGCAGTGTCTATCTTGATCCTCATTAAATCCTCTGCACAAAACACTGCCTGGTATAGTGTAGATGCTCAGTAAATACTGTCATAATGACACTGAATTGGGACGAGGTTGGAGACTGAACAGAACCAAGGCATGTGGTAAGTTACAAGCCACTTAAGGGGTTTGAACGTTATCTTAAGCACAAGGGAAAGCTATCTAAAAGGTTTGAACATGACAGTAACATGACTCCATTTGAATTTGAGGTATTTATTTATTCTCTTAATAACTAGTGGTTGAGATTCAGGTGATGTGGTAGTGTCTGGACATTAGCATGTACATGGCTTGGAGTCTAGTGGAAGTATAAATATGATTTTAAAATGTGAAGAAATCAACACTGTCCTCTCAGATCATAGAGCAAACAAACCTGAATTGAATTGCCTAGTCAAGCAAGTTTTTCCCGAGGAAATGACATATGAGGTGAGATGTGGAATGCAAGAAGGAATTCATGGGTAGTGGGGCAAGAGGAAGTGTTGGAAGAAAAACATCCCAGACTGAGGAAATGTGGCCAAAAGGAACATTTAACATGAGAGGAACAGAAAAAAGGCTCGAATGATGAGAATACAGGTGGTGAGAGAGAGAGGGTGAGAATGTAAGGGAGAAAGCAGGGTCCAAATCGTTCAAGGTCTTAAAACCATAAGGATTCTCTTTTGTAACCTTAGAGCAATGGGTAACATAATCAGAATATTTGAAAATGTTATAAACTGCAATGTGGATAAGATTGGGGTGAGGTAATGGGAGAAGATGTGGAGAAGCTAGTAAGAATTACTAGAGTTTCCAGGCAAATTAGGATTATATTCTGGACCAAGATGGTGGCAGTGGAGACAGTGATGTGAACGATTCAGGTGATTGTTAGCAGGTGGCATCTACAGTACTTGGTAGTGAATTAGACATTGAGAGGATAATAAGGAGTTAAGACATGACAAAGATGACTCCCAGGTTTCTGGTTTGTAACTTGAAAATGGAAGCCCATGGTTTAGCCTCCTGCATGTTGACCTTGGGAAGCTTTGAGATAGAAATATCTAAGCGGGAATATTTAGAAAGTGATTGAATAATGACTCTGGATCGTATAGAAGAAGAGGTCTAGATTAGTGATAAAAATTTAAGAATGATGGGTTGATAAATCCTGGACTAAAGAGACAGAGATGGCATGAGCGTGATTCATTTGGAAGTGAATAAAGCAAGAAAAGAATTAAAGAAATTCAATGTTTCTTAGTTAAGAGGAGGAAGATGAACATGCTAAAAGGAAAGAGGTGAGTGGCCAGGAAAAATAGCAGATAGATTAGAGTGGAGGGGAATCTGTAGATGGAGTAGAGGAAAACCAACAGCAGAGGGCCAAGTTTGGCCTCAATTTAGTAAACCAAGTGAAAGAAAAGGGTGACCTGAAACAAGGTAAAGTCTGTGGGAAAAAAGAAAAGTGATGGCACCAGAGATTCTTAGTAAGACACATTGTCAAGACTTGGTGATGAAATGGATATGGGAGAAAAGAGAAAAACAAGAGTTAATAAGATTTAAAACCTGTGATTCAGGTAACTGAATAAATTCATCTAAACATGAAAGAGAAATAGGAGAGGACTTTTTTGTGGGGGGAAGGGGAATGGAGTATAAATTCTCTTTAGAAATTCGGGGGGAAAATTAATGCTCAAAATCCTGTCAAGAATAGTTTCAGTGTAGTGGTAAGCACATTAGTCTTATTAAAGATGGTTAGCATTTTAACTTACATTACAGTTATTTGAGTACATTGTTGTATTGTTCCTACTAGAGTTTAAGTTCTACAAAGCAGGAAACATATGGTGCAAGATAGCAGAATGGAAAGAGGAAGGAAGCGAACATAAACTAGCAATTCACACCCAAGAGGAAATAATTAATAATGATAAAAATGAAATCTAATAACAAAAAGATGCACATTAAACCAGTACTGGACCTATTTCTAGCAGAAATTTAAAGCAAAAGCAAAGCTATTGACACATATACACTCTATACCTTACATTACACTTTATAGTTCAAACTCCACTTCTAATGCAATACAACAAAATAAAGATGTTGATAGCGTCAATGTGTATAAGTTAGAAAATATAAATTAGATGTCTCCTCAATGGCCAGAAATAGTAAAATGCGCAATAATATCTTCTGTAATATGATGCAGTCACTTGAAATAATAATTATAAAATTATTCACAACTTTAAATCTAGCTACTTTTTGAAGTGAAGCAAAGTAAAAGCAAAAAAGAAATGGCTTTTATTCTATGGTTATAAAAATTATAATACACATAATTGAATATTTCTACTTTTGAGTTCTACTTTGGTCACTCTGGACAGGCCTAACTTTTCTGGCTACTAGTAAGGAACAAGACCCATCTAATAAACAGACTTTTATGGTTTCTTCAGTACTAGTTGCCAACATTTACTGTTCCATGTTTTCTCTCAGACAGTTAAGTTGACAGGATAAGAGAGAGCGCATGGATTTGCCACCCCATGACTTAGAATCAAGAGTGACTCCCAACAAAATCAGTGGAAAAACTTTGGGTACTCAGAGGCTCTCTGATACCATTACTTCAAAGCCCATTCTTTATAAACGACCTTCAACTGCAGCATCAGCTCTGCTTACAGTCCTCTCTCTACTTTCCGCAAGACAAAACTCACTAGGCACAAGTTACTCCTCCTCTTTTTACCTCTTTACTTCTATTGTAAGGTAGAAGTTTTTTCTGGGGGGGAGACATTAACAAGGGTAAAGGACTTCTCTCTAGAGCCATCAAAATGGGGCATCAAGAGTTCAACATTTCAAAAGACGTTGACCCTACCCAGTCATTTAACAACTGTGATCTCAACTGGCCTCATTCCTACATCAAAAATAAATAAATAATAATCACCTGTAATACCAGCACTTTGGGAGGCCGAGGCGTGAGGATTGACTGAGCCCAAGAGTATGAAACCAGCCCGGGCAACAATGCGAGACCTCATCTCTACAATAAACCAGAAAAAATAGCTGGGCATGGTGGTGTGCACCCGAAGTCCCAGGTGGTTGAGACAGAAGGATTGCCTGAGCCCAGCAGGTCGAGGCTGCAGTAGCTATGATCATGCCACTGCACTCCAGCCTGGGCAACGGAGTGAGACTCCAACTTAAAAATAATAACAATAAAATGAAACGTTTCTCAGTTCTGCCAGGTCCATTCCTATGTTCTGTTTGTTACTTGGTAGGGTCTTACTGATCAATATATCTTTTTCCAAATTTATTCATAACATATTTTTTCTTCATTCCTAACTTGGACAAATTATTTTATAAATAAGTAATTACTCTGAATACCTCTCCTAACCCAATAAAAATTGCTATTTAAACATGAACAGACTAAGAGACAAAATTTTTAAAAATTAAACTTATTTTATTAAGACAGCTAGTTAAAAGATTTTTTATTTTAAAACTCTATTTTGTCTTAATTTTGTTATTGTACAAAAATATAATTTTAAAAAATTAATAAAAATATCTTGGGTGAAAGTTTCAAGAACTTCCCTGCCAACTGCCTAGGGTTGTTAGGAACAGTGAAAAAATATATATGTAAATGTTCTGAAAGTGACAAGCTACCTCAAGTGGAGCAGTTTACTATAAAAATTATCCACATTTGTTAGAACACGCGGCTTGGTGTTAGGCAATGTACATATTAAATTAGTGTTTATGGAACAAACTAATTTTTTAATTAATAGCTGGACTTACACAAAGAAAAAAAATCCTATACATTCATACCTTATTTTTATGCCTTTATTATAAAGTGAAACTTATAATTTCTGGGAAAACAAGAGTAACCTATTTTTCCATTATAGTTGAAATGACTAAGCCTTGAGACCAAGGATGTAAAGCAAAAAAACACTTTGTTAATTAATTTTCCAGAGGAAGTGGTTTTATTTTGTAATGTTTCGTGGAAGATTGATCTTAAGGTTACCATTTAGCCTAATTTGTTTAATAGATGTAATTTTTTAGAGCAGTTTTAGGTTCACAGCAAAATTGTGTGAAAGACACAAAGATTTCCTGTATGCCCCCTGCCCTCCAGAAACACAGCTTTCCCCAATATTTACATTCCAAGCCAGAGTGGTACATTTGTTAACCACAGTGTTATGTTTGTTACAATGTATGAACCTACATTGACAAATCATGTCATGGGAAGTCAGTAGTTCAAACTAGCATTTGATCTTGGTGTTGTACATTCTACAGGTTTTGACAAATGTATCATGTCGCCTAGCCACCATTTTAGCATTCTACAAAGCAACTTCGCTGCCCTGAAACCCTCTATGCTTCTCCTATGCATCTCTTCTTCCCCACTAACCTCTGGCAACCACTGCCTTCTAGTCTAACTTTTTTGATAGTCACACAAGTCCTTTGGATGTTTTAAAATGCCTTTTGATACTTTCTCTACTAGTTACAAAAACTTCTTTTTGACTGCACCCCTTCCACCATTACTTCTCCTCTCCATTTCTGAAACACTATCTGTTGTACAATGCTGTTGTCTAAAATGGAAACCTACAGCATTTACAGTAGACCAGTTCATCAACAAATAAAATTTAAACATCAATGATGTGATCATTCATTGGAAAAATATGAATTAAAGACCGACAATGGGCCAAGCTTTAGGTATCCAGCAATTAATAAAATGGATAAAGTCCATGATGGAATCAGTAGTACCTGATACACCAAGCTTCTGGATGGTGAGTGGCCTGTTACCTATTTCTGCCTCTTGTGCCCACCTTTTAAGAAAACAGCAAGATAGTGTGATGAATAAGAGAGTCAAAAATGTTACCTTGGAACTGGTCTTCCAAAGAGATTAGGGCTAATGTGACTCTGTCTTTCTTAAATTATTTATCTATAGAACCCAAGTGGAAATTTGAAAATTGGGTGACTGAAAGCAAAGATAGCTGCATTTTTTCTTTATTGCAGTCACCATGGCAGTCATAATAAGAATAACAATTATTGGATAAGAGATATAGACTAATTGCTTCATATACACACACATACTATCTTATCGTAACCTTATAAAATATGTATTATTACCCAAACTTTACCCCCCAAAACACCATGATGCAGGCATATTTATTTAGTATCAACGTTGGTGATAAATTCTATAAGAAGTATTTAAAAAATGAAACTCTACCATTTGCCAATTTAACACTGATCAAATATCAGTAGTAGATATATAAACAAATTTGATATAAATGTAATAGTCCCCTCTTTCGCTTCTGCATTCCATTCTATCAACAAAAATGGATCCACTGCCCACTGTATACCAAGCCCACTGCTAATTTTAAAAGATGCTATGGTTAATAAGACATAATCCTTGCCTTTCATGAGTACTGTCTAGTGCTCAAAGGCAACAAGTAAACAGGTAATTAAAATAATGTTCACTAATTGCTAAACTATGGGTATTTACAGAGTGTCCAGAGAGTGATATGCATGCTAAATAGATACCGTCTATATATCCCCTTCCAATTTCTATACAAATTGTTAAATTCCCATGTGTCCTTCTGAATATGATGTCGAAAGTCATTATGACAATCTGATAGCAATTTTTTAAATACTTCAACTATTGCTGGCTGAATTATAAAGCAAACAGACGTCATCAAACTTATTAATTTAGTAACTACAACTCTCAACATGAGAGAAGATGTCTAGAAAAACATGGGGAAAACAACATTTAGGGTGGATATGAAAACAAAACACAAGACTACTTTCGACAGGCACTTTGTGACCATATTCATTGTTTTTAAGAAAATGTCTGCCAAATACTCAAGTTTAAAAAACAGTCTGTGAATAAGTGGTTATTTCAAGTAAAAACTGGTGTCACGTGCAAAAAGTGGTTAATTCCACTTGCAACTAAAAGAATCACAAAAATGCTTGTTCCCTGAGACAACTATACACACCTCAGTGTCTAGAAGTGCATTATGTATATGTACCATTCCAACATGCAGAATATTTTAAAAGATGTGTATTTGAGGATCGAGAGTTAACAAAACTAATTCTTCTTACTACTTAATCAAGCCATTCTTAAGTACAAATGGCTTTTGGGGGCAACCCCTTTGGGTCCCCTCATGCTGTGGAAACTTTTCTTCTGTAAGTACCTGGTGGCAAAGAATAAAACAACTTCTATTTCAATTTTGTGCCACTACCTTAATTCATGCTAAAGTTCTAACAGTTTTAACTACACCTGCTTTTGTACCAACCATTGCATTTATATAAACTGTGCAAATGTCAACAAAAGGCAAAAGGCAAATGATATCTTGGTTCTCTCAAGAGTTCACAGACTTCACTTTGTGAATTGGGTATTAAGACATTTCATTTCAGTCCCTTCCTATTCACTTGTTCCCTCATTTTCTCCACCTTTTTGAAAATCTTCTTTATTCTCTAGTTCCTGGCTAACTAAAATGCAATAAGTATTCCTCCTAGGTACTCTTATAATGTGTTATTCAATGTGAGAAATAACAAAAATTATGAGATACTACTATTTCAAATCCAACAATGACCAGATATTAGTAGTAGATATTACAAGATCAGAAGCAAATGTACCAGTTTCTTTCTCCCTTACTTCGTTCTACTCTTTTGGTAAAGAAACAACAAATGCTCACTATGTGCCAAACCCAATGCTAGTTTTAGGAGATGTCATGAAGGAACTCATTTAAAAAACTAGCAAACTTTATGAAAGACCCTGTAAGGAGGATGAAAAGACAAGCTACAGACTGGGAAAAAATATTTGCAAACCAGATATAGAACAAAGGATTAGTATCTAGAATATATTTAAAATTTGTGAGACTCAACATTTAAAAACACAAAAGGGATGCAAATCAAAATGAGTTAAAAACATGAATCGACATTTTACCAAAGAGAATATGCCATTGGAAAATAAACACATAAAAAAAGTTCAACTTTAGCAGTCTTAGGAAAATGCAAAGGAAAATCACAAGGTATCACTACACACTTATAAGAATGACTTAATAAAAAGTACTGATAGCACAAAATGATAGTAAGGATGCTAAGTAACAAAATTATTCACACATTGCTGGTAACAATGTAAAATGGTACAATTGGACTGAAAGAATGTTTGGCAGTTTCTTACAAATTCAGATATACAACTGCCTTATAGCCCAGCAATTTCACCCCTGGACATTTATCCCAGAGAAACTAAAACTTACATTCACATAAAAACTTATACACAAATTTTCATGGACACTTATTCAGAATAGCCAAACACTGGAAATGTCTTCAACAGGTGAGTGGTTAAACAAACTTTGGTGCATCCATATTGCTCAGAAATAAAAAGGAATGAACTATTAATAAACAT
Source organism: Carlito syrichta (assembly GCF_000164805.1). Classification (NCBI taxonomy): domain Eukaryota; kingdom Metazoa; phylum Chordata; class Mammalia; order Primates; family Tarsiidae; genus Carlito; species Carlito syrichta. The sequence continues at coordinate 572,645 of NW_007247427.1, forward strand.
AAGAACTTGGATGAATAGCCAAGGAATTATGCTGAGGGAAAACAGTCCATCCCCAAATTTTATAATTCTATGATTCCAAACGTTTTAACACCTCCAAAGTATCACACCAGCTACCTAGCAATGGATCCTAACCAGAATGAAATGCCCAAAATGACAGATAAAGAATTCAGAATGTGTATGGCAAAGAAAATCAGTGAAAGGCAAAAAAAGTGGAAATCAAAACGAGAGAAACCAGACAAGCAACCCAAGAATTAAGGATAACATAGCCATCCTAAGACAGAACTCAACTGAATTTCTGAAATTGAAGAACTCACTTCAAGAGTTTCAGAATATAATTGCAAGCCATAACAACAGGCTAGAATACACAAAAATAATTCCAGAGCTTAGAGACAAATTATTTGAATCAACCCTGTCTGTCAAAATAAAAATAACTTTAAAAATGAAAAAAAAAAGGTGGGATTTTGTAACGAGGCCAAACCTACAACTGACTGACATTCCTGAGAGACAACAGAAAGGAAGCAACATGAAAAATATATGTGAGTGTATAATGTAGGAAAACTTCCTCAATCTTATTAAAGAACGCAACAGGCAGACAAACACAAGTAATTCAGAGAACTCTTGCAAGATATTATACAAAATGACCATTCCCTAAAGCACATAATCATCAGATTATACACAAAGTGAAAAAATCTTGTAGGCAGTGAGTGAGGGACCATGTCACCTACAAAGGGAGACCCATAAGACTAGCAGTTGACATCTCAGCAGAAACCTTACAAGCCAGAAGAGATTGGGGGCCCATTTGTACTATTCTTGAAGAAAATAAATACCAGCCAAGAATTTCTTACTGCCAAATTAAGTTTCATAAACAAAGGTAAAATGAAGTCGTTCCAAGATAAGCGATTGTCAAGGAAATTCATTACCACCAAACCAGTCCTACAAGAAATGCTAAGGAACAAGCTAAAGATGGAAACAAAAGAGCAATACCCTCAACCACAAAAACACACATAAACACAAAGCCTGTGGACCCTTTAAAGTGATCACAAAACCGAAACATAATGAACGCACAACAGCAGGAATAATACCTCACATATCAATGGTAACTTTGAATGGCAATGACCTGAATGCCCCTACTTAAAAGACAAAATGTGGTCAGTTGGATTTTATTTTATTTTATTTATTTATTTATTTTGAGTTGGAGTCTCACTCTGTCACCCAGACTGGAGTGCAGTGGCCGCTCCCGGCCACCGCAGCCTCGACCTGCTGGGCTCTGGCGATCCTTCCGCCTCAGCCTTCCGAGTAGCCGGAATTACAGGCATGTGCTACCACACCCAGCTGATTTTTTGATTTATTGTAGAGATGAGGTCTCACAGCCCAGGCAGGTCTCGAACCCGCGGGCTCAGGCAATCCACTCACCTCAGCCTCCCAAAGGCGCGGGATTACAGGCTGAGCCACCGAGCCTGGCATAAATTGGATTTTAAAAAAGACCCAAGCTGGGTACTGTGTCTCATGCTTGTAATCCCAGCACTTTGCGAGACCAAGGTGGTAGAATCTCCTTAGCCAGGAATTTAAGACCAGCCTGAGCAGCATAGTAAGATCTGTCTCAACATAATGTTTTTAAAAATTAACTAAGCATAGATGTGTGCCTGTAGTTCCAGCTACGTGAAAACTGAGGCAGGAAGATTGCTTGAGCTCATGAGTAGATGTTACAATAACCTATGTTCATGCCACTGCACTCCATCATTCTACTGTTTGCAAAAAAAAAAAACAAAAGAGAGACTCTTCATTCTACTGTTTCAGGAAATCCATCTCTCAATGACACCCATAGGCTCAAAGTAAAGGAAAGAAGAAAAATCTACCACACAAATGAAAACCAAAAAAGAGCAGGGATGCAGGGATCCCTAATTTTGTAGCAAGTTAAACAATAACCAATTACTTCATTGCTTTTTAAACCAACTATTTTAAAAGACAATGAAAGACATTATATAATGATAAAGTGTTCAATCCAACAAAGACTTAACTATCCTAAATATATGCACCAACTCTGGAGCACCCAGTAATACAAAGCAAGTAATACTAGAAATATTAAACCTAAGAGAAGACTTAGACAGCCACACAATAATAGTAGAAGATTTCAACACCTTCACTAACAGATTTAGACATATCATCAAGGCAGAAAACTAACAAAAAATTATAACTTAAATGAAACTCTAGACTAGTTGGACATAGTAGACTTCTACAGAATACTTCACCCAATAACCACAGAATATATATTCTTATCTGCACATGGAACATATTTTAAGATTGACCACATGCTCAGTCATAAAGCAAGTGTCAATAAATCCAAAAAATTAAAATCATAGTAAGCATCTTCTCTGACCATAGTAGAATAAAATTAGAAATCAATACCAAGAGGAATACTTAAAACTACACAAATGCATGGAAATTAAGCAACTTGCTTCTGAATGACTTTTGGGTAAACAACAGAATCAATACAAAAATTTTTAAAAATTCTTTGAAACAAACAAAAATAGAGATACAATATACCAAACCTCCCAGGATGCTGTGAAATCGGTGAGAAGAGGAAAGTTCAAAACACTAAATGCCCAGATCAAGAAGACAGGAAGGTCTCATATAAATAATGTAATGTCACAACTAAAGGAACGAGAAAAATAAGAGCAAATTAAGCCCAAGCTAGCAGAGGAAAAGAAATAATCAAAATCACATTAAAACTAAATAAAATGGAGACCAAAAAACTAATTCAAAGAATCAATGAAAGGAAAGGTTTGTTCTTTGAAAAGATAAACAAGATTGATAGACTGAAGACCAGAATAACAAAGAGAGAGAAAGAGAGAGAAGCTCCAAATAGGTACAATCAGAAATGACAAAATCAACATTACAGTCCATTCCATAGAAATACAAACAATTTTCAGAGACTACTATAAGCATCTCTAAGTGCGCAAACTACAAAATCTAGAGGAAATGGATTAATTGCTGTTAATATCACTAATTATCATTAATCATGAGAAAAATGCGAATCGAAACCACAGTGATATATCATCTCACATCAGTGAGAATGTCTATTATTAATAAATCAAAGAAACAGCAGATGTTGGCAAAGTCGCAAAGAAAAAGGAATGTTCAGACACTGCTGGTGGTGATAAAAACCAACTCATCCCCTGTGGAAAGCAGTTCAGAGATTTCTCAAAGAACTAAACATAGATTTACCACTCTATCCAGCAATCCCATTACTGGAACATATATCATTCTACCGAAAAAGACACCCTCATACGTTTATCACAGCACTATTCACAATAGCAAAGACATGGAACCAACCTACATGCCATCAGTAGTAGACTGGGCAAAGAAAATGTTCATATACACCATGGAATATCACACAGTCATAAAAAGAACAAAATAATATCCTTTGCAACAACATGGATGCAGCTGGAGGCTATTATTCTAAGCAAATTAATGAAGAAAAAAAAAGAAAATCAAATATCACATGATCTTACTTAAAAGAGGGAACTAAGCCGGCCTCGGGGGCTCAGCCTGTAATCCCGCGCTTTGGGAGGCTGAGATGAGTGGATTGCCTGAGCCCGCGGGTTCCAGACCCGCCTGGGCAACTTGGCGAGACCTCATCTCTAAAATAAATCCAAAAAAAAAAATTAGCCGATTGTGGTAGCGCACGCCTGTAGCTCCGGCTCCTTGAAAGACTGAGGCGGAAGGATCGCCGGAGCCCAGCAGATCAAGGCTGCAGTGGCCAGGAGCGACCACTGCACTCCAGTCTGGGCGATGGAGTGAGACTCCAACTGAAAAAAAAAAAAAAAAAAGTGGGAACTAAACATTGGGTACACACAGACATAAAGATGAGAACAGATCCTAGGAGCTCCTAAGGTAGGGGAGGAAGGAAGGAGAGAGGCAAGGATTGAAAGACTACCTGTTGGGTACCATGTTCAATATTTGAGTGAACAATAAAAGCCCCAAGTTCACCATCGCACCATATATACCCATGTAGCAAACCTGTGCACCTGAATTTAAAATTAAAACATAAATAAATAAAATATTTTTAAGAAGGAAGGGAGGAAGGAGGCACATGTGGTTATAAAAAGACAATACAAGGAAACGTTGTGAAGGAACTGATCTATATCTTTCCTTTCGTGGTGGATACATGATCTTACATATGTGATAAAGTTGCATAGAATAAAACAAACACATATATTCAAAACAGGTGAAATCTGAATAAGATAGATGAACTCTGCCAAAGTCCATTTTTTGTTTGTGATATCAGTAATCTAGTTTCACGAGACATTACCTTTTGAAAAAATTGGGGAAATGGTATACAAGATTTCTTTTTACTATTCCTTACAACCGCATCTGAGTATACAATTATATGGAAACTAAGTTTAATTTAAACACACATTAAAATAAGTTCCAGGCTACAAAATCTATATACAAAAATCAGTTGTATTTCTATGAACTAATTATAAGTAACACAAAAAAATCCAATTTACACCAGCATCAAAAACAATAAAAGAATAGAATACTTAGAAATACACTTAATAAAAATGTGAAAACTTATACACTGTAAACAATAAGACACTGCTGTAAAAAAGAAAAGAAGGTAAATGAAAAGACATCTCATGTTCATGGAAATTGGAAGACCTAATGTTTAGACGTCAGTTCTCCCCCAAGCAATCTATAGCTTCAATGCAATCACTATCAAAATCTCAATGACATAGTTTGCAGAAATTAAATTTTTTAAAACTCACCCTAAAATTTATATGAAATTTCAAGGGAATCTCAAAAAACCAAAACAATATGAAAAAAATATGAAACTGAAGGATTCATGCTTTCTAGTTCCCTGACTTTAAAACTTGCTACAAATGTATAGTAATCAAAACAGTGTGGTACCAGGATAAAGATGGACAAACAGACCAATAGAATCAGATAGGAAACCCCAAACTTAGCCATCATATATGTGATTAAATGTTTTTTGACAAGTTTGTCAAAATCATTTAAAGAAGAAAAAGGGGTTTTTTTGGTTTGGTTTTTTTTTTTTAAACAAATGTGGCTGGAAAAATAGATATCCACATGCAAAACAATAATGTTAGAATCTTACCTTACACTATATACAAAAATTTAAATTGGATCAGCAATCTAACCATAAAAGTTGAAACTATAATATCTTAGAATAAAACATTAGAGAAAAGTCTCATGACATTGGATTTGACAATGATTTCTTGGAAATGGCACCAAAAGTATAGATAACAAAAAAAAGCTATAAATAAATTGGACTTCGTCAAAATTAAACATTTTTGTCAACAGAGTGAAAAGACAACACAGAAGAGGAAATATTTACAAATCATTTGCCTTATCAAACTATATATCTAATATGGTATAAATATCTACAATATTTTTTTAAAAACTCTTACAGCTCAAGAACAGTAAAAACAAAAAAATACTATTTTTAAAATAGGCAAAAAATGAGACCAGACATTTATCCTATGAAGATATTCAGGTGGCCAATAAGTACATAAAAAGATGCTCACTAATCATTAAGGAACTACAAATCAAGACCAAAATGAGTTATCATCTTACACACATTAAGATAGCTATTATAAGCAAACAAGCATAAAATAAAAGTATTAACAAGGATGTGGAGAAATTAAAACATTTGTGTACTCCTAGTGAGAATAGAAAATAGTGCAGCTATCATGGAAAATAGAGTGGCAATTCTTACCAAAAAGAGGCGGAATTATCCTATGATTTAGTAATTTCTGTTCTTCATATATACCCAAAAATATCGAAAGTAATCAAAAATGTGTATACATCCACCTTCCATCATTATTCACTTGGATGGAAGCAACTTAAGTGTCATCAATGAATTAATGAATAAACATAATGGGTTATATATATGTATGTGTATACATAAGTATATATGTATATACATTTGTGTATATATGAATATATAGTAGATGTAGATATACACTGTGGAATATGATTCAGTCTTGAAAAGGAAAGAAATGCACATGCTACACCATGGATGAATCTTGACATTATGCTAAGTTAAATAAGCCAGCCATAGAAGGAAAAATGTCATATGATTCTATTTATATGAGGTACCTAGAGTAGTCAAATTCACAGAGACAGACAGTAGAACAACAGTTGCTGGGTGCTAGGGCTGGGAGACAATGGAGAGTGATTGTTTGATGGTGCAAAGTTTCAAGCTGTAATGATGAGAAATTTCTGAAGGTATATGGTCGTGATGATTGCACAACCATACGAATGTACTTGATGTCACTGAACTGTATCCTTTAAATGATGTATATGGTAAATTGTATTCTATATATTTTTTACCACAATAAAAATATACTTTAAAAAAACACATTAAACAACAATAACAAAAACATAAGCAGCTATAACATTATGAAAAAAATGACAAAGGAAAAATGTTTTCTTTTGTTTTTAACTATGCCTTTTGGTTAGCCTTGCATAGATATGCATAATGTGAATGTTTATTTTCTGGCTTAAGAAAAAATAACTCATCTTTAGAGTCTTACAATTTGGTCATAAAGCCTTGTAACATGGTCCTAAAGCATCTTTTAAGATATAGAATAAGCAGTAACTGAAGAACTAATTGTGGCAGAAATGTATAAATTAAGATGGAAGCAATGATATTGTTCCATTTTCTGTAATTCTAGAGTTGAGGCTTACTTCCCTTGAGATGTGATCCTTCTAGACTAAAGGTGAAAAGCAAATAAAGTATTGCTCTGTTGCTTCATTACCTTATTAAAGAAGGTTGACTCTAAGCTTAGCTAGCATGAAAAATAATTTATTTTACTGTCACTTTATTTATTCACCTGCAGCAAGGTAAATATAAGGTGTTACTTGTTATTTGTTTAGCTTTTATAGGACACCTACCCCATCACAGGAAACATAGCCTATTAGAAAAGAAATTATCTTCTCTTCTTTGGGCAAAAAGCATAGCAAAATTACTTAAAATGGAAGTTTACTACACATGAAATGTTCACAATTCTAAGGAAATGTATGAGAAAGTTTTAAAAATCATTAAGATAGCAATATTGCATCATTTCAGGCAAGTAATTATGATAAAATTAAAACCAGCAGCCCTCTTATTTCTTATAACTCACTCAGTTAAGAATATGTCTCTCAATTTCATAAGGTTTTTAAAATGCCACTAATTATGCTGAGTCAAATAAATTATTACATGGATAAATACAGGTTCAACTTTGTAAAATCTTTCAAAAATTAACTTTAATAGTTAAGTTGTAGCTATAACCAAAGTGCAATGACATTTAGGGCAGGAAAAAAAATAAACTCTGCATATTTTTATAACAAATATGACCTATCAGTAAACCAAGGCAACCACAACACTAGCTGATACTTGATCCTAACAGCCCTAATCTTCCTAAGACCAACACAGGATATAGAAGCTATCCCTTCTATATATCTGGTAGAGACTGAATTCTTAACACGTTTCTCAGCCCACAAATACATAGGCCCGAGACCAAATAATAGGAACTGAAATTGCCCTTAAAGGAAGACCATAGCTTTCTTTAGTTAGGAAATGGATTATCCTCTCATTAGGCGAGTCTATCTGAGCTTTATGCTATGTGAGGAAGAAAAATAAATAGCTCATTGAAATATTTTTGAAAATCAGAGATATAGTAGAAAAATCATATGATAGTATCATTAGTTGTATAAAAAACATGACTAAATTCAACACTCATTCCTTAGAAAAAATCCTATACAAACTAGAAATAGAAGGCAACTTTAAGCTGACAAAGAATCAAGTGTGTGTGAAAATCCTAAAGCATTCAAAATATTAAATGATAAAATGTTGAAAACTTTCTCTGTGTTTGAGAAGGAAACAATGACCACCACTATCAACTTTTTCATTCAATAGTTTACCAAAGAACTTAGTATGTGAGTCAAATAAAATAAATAAAAGGTGTAATAAAACTGTAATTAGGACAACATGGTTATGTATGTGAAAAATCTACATGAATCTACGATACCCATTAGAATTGAAAAGTAAATTTAGCAAGGTTTCTGGATATAAAGTCAATAGAAAAAATCAATTATATTTCTATATATCTTCAAAAAAGAGAAAATAAAATTTTAAAAATACTATTTAATAGAATCAAAATCATCAAACTCTTACAAACTAATCTAAATAAAAATATAAAAGATGCCTACAGAAATATGAATAAAATATCGAAAAAATTAGAGATCTTATTAAAAGCTTCAGGGCTATTATGTACTTTTTTTTACATATGTGTGTTTATACACACAAACACACACACACACACACACACACACAGGATGCCAAAAAATGAATACACATTTTAAGAAAGGGAAAAACTATATTAAAATTTATAATACTCAATAAGATGTATACAAGTCGTGTTTGACTTCTGCAATTACAAGCGTAACTCAGAGTGGATATCATCCACGTCCAGACGCTTCTGATCACAGTGAACATTTCTTAACATCTCTTAAAATATGCATACATACTTTGGCACCCCCAGTTTATATGAGGGTGTTACCCAAAAAAACCCTCAAATTATTTTTTGGAAGGTACGCCACTTGTAGTACAGACTTCCTCAACTAGGTAGGTGTTCTAGGAATCCGTTGACATACTAGTATACCTGCCAGCATTGTTGTGAGGCTACATTTAATGTCAATGAATATTTTTCTTTTTTTTTCTTTTCTTTTCTTTTTTTTTTTTTTTGAGAAAGTAGGTTTTATTGAGAAGACAGAAATCTTCCAGTGAGGGGGGACCCAAGGGGGTTGCCCATGTGTAGAGTTTTTCAACACGTCTGCCCATTTCATGATGGGTGATTCACGAGCACACCTGCTCATATCGAGGTGAGCGGTCAGTCGTTTTCGAGCAAAAATGGCCTGACCCCCGTGTCCCACATTCCCTGGATGGGAGACATTTTTTTGTCTGGATGAAAAAAGTCCTCAAAGGAAAGCATTTTGTTGATGTGGAAGAGGTGAAACAAAAAACGGCAGAAGCACTAAAAGGAATCAAGAGTGATGGGTTCAAAACTGTTTTGAGCCATAGAAAAAACATCTCAATAGATGGGATGCATCCAATTGAGAGTACTTTGAAAGTGACTGAAGTTTAAACATGTAAGAATAAATACACAATTTTATATAAATAAATTTTGGTTTTGGGGGGTTCCCTCCTCATATTTGTCTGTGTGTCAAATACAGCATCTCACTCCGTTGCCCAAGCCGCGGTATACTGGCATGATCATAGCTCACTGAAACCTTGAACTCCCAGGTTTAAGCAGTCCTCCCGCCAGAACCATCTGAGTAGCTGAAACTACAGGTGTGCACCACAACACCTGGCTTTTTTTTATTTTTATTTTTATTTTTTTGTAGGGATAGAGTCTTACCATACTGCCCAGGCTGTTCTCACACTCCTGGCATTAAGTGCCTTGGCCGACCAAAGTGCTGGGATTACAGACATGAGCCAGTGCACCTGGCCAGCTATATCATTTTCACAATTAGAAAACTTAATATTGCCATGAAGTTTCTCTCAAAACTAATCTATAGATTCAGCAAAACCCTAATTCAAATAGCGCGGTTTTATGTGTAGCAGGTAGCAGTGAGAAAGGGATTATAATTCATATGACAATGAAAAGGGCTAAAAATAGCCTAGACAAAATTGAAGAAATAAATATTAATCACACCAGCAGATTGTGCTGCAAAATACTGCAATATTTTCCACTGCTTTTGTAATTAATTAATTATGACAGTATAAATTGACTTAAAAGTAGACAATCTGGGCAATAGAACCAAACAGAAACAGACCCCTCACCCACACCCACACACACACAATCACCTAATTTATGATTAATCAGACTACATTTCAGGGAGAGAAGTCACTGTCTAAATTTGTTATAGATAAGGACAAATAAGGTTAGATTATATATAGATCTAAACTTAAAGAAGAGATGTAGATTCTCCAATGCCTACCTGACCATAACTAAAAGTCCATTGCAAGTAGATTGAAGATGTCAATATTAAAGGCAAAAAATCATGAAATGAAACAAAATTAAAGTTTTTAGAGGAAAATCTAAAAGAATCTCTTTGTAATTTTGGAGTAATCAAAGGTGACTTCTAAATGACACGAAGACTTCTATGGCCATACCACCCTGAACATGCCTGATCTCATCTAAAAGACATGAAAACGCTTGTGAAAAGATGTTGAACATCACCAATCATCAGACAAATGCAAGTTAAAATGACAATGAGATATTACCACACACCCGTTAAGACAGCTACTATTAAAAAAAATCAGAAAACAAAAGGTGTTGGTGAGGATGTAGAGAAATTGTAATTTGTTGGGCACTGTCGGTGCTATTGAAAAATAGAGCAACCCCTATGGAAATAGTATGGAGGCACCACAAAAAATTAAAAATAGAACTATCACATATGAGTCAGCAATCTCATATTTAGATATATGTCCAAAATAACTGAAAGCAGAGTGTTCAAGGTATATTTGCAAGCCCATGATCATGCAGCACGGGTCACAATAGCCAGTGGGAGCAACACAAGACTCCCCGAGTAAATGCATGAATAAACAAACTTGGTATATATGTACAATGGAATATTATTCAGACATAAAAAGGAAAGAAAGGCAGACACATGCGATAACATGAATAAACCTTGAGTACATTATGTTAAATGAAATAGCCAGTCACAAAAAAGACAAATACTATATGATTCCATTTCTATCAGATATATAGGGTAGTCAAATCACAGAAACAAAGTAGAATGGTGGTTACTAGGGGCTTGAGGGGGAATAGGGAAGTTGTGTAATGGGTATAGAGCTTCAGATTTGAAAGATTAAAAAGTTCTGGACATCTGTTTCAGAACAATGTGAAGGTACTTAACATGAGTGAACCATAAATTAAAATGGCTAAATATGGCATATACAAGTGGGATGCCCCCAAAACAGAATTTATTTATAAAAAATTGTGTCTTTATTCTTACATGTTTAAATTCCAATCACCTTCAAAGTACTCTTCGTTTGATGCAATATACCTTTTGAGACGCTTTTTTCACAGCTCAAAACAGGTTTTCAACTCTTCAGTCTTGATGCCTTTTAGTGCTTCTGCTGTTTTTTACTTCACCTCTTGCACATCAGCAAAACGTCTCCCTTTGAGGACATTTTTCATTCGAGCAAACAAAAAAGAAGCTCAGGGCGAAATTGGGTGAATAGGGAGGATAGGGCAAGGGGATTATGACATTTTTGGTCAATAGCTGCTGAACATTCAGCACGGTGTGGGCAGGTGCATTGTCATGATGGAAGAAACAGTCACCTGTTTTCCACAACTTGGGAAGTTTCTTTCGCAAATTGTGACGCAGCCTTTTCAAAACTTCCAGATAAGAACTTTGGTTGACTGATCTGGAGGAACAAATTCCAAGTGTACTACAAAGGGTCTGTCCTCCAAAAAATAATTCTGGGGTCTTTTGTGTCGTGTATATGTGTGTGTGTGTGTGTGTGTGTGTGTGTGTGTGTGTGTGTGTGTGTGTGTATGTGTGTATGTGTTTTCCATTATGCACTGATTAGTTGATGGGTGTTTAGGCTGATTCCATATTTTGCAATTGTGAATTGTGCTGCCACAAACATGACTGCAGGTGTATTTTTTATATAATGACCTCTGTTCTTTTGGGTAGATATCAAGTAATGGAATTGCTAGATTGAATGATTGACCTTTTAGTTCTTTGAGAAATCCCCATATCAATTTACATAGAGGTTGTTCTCATTTACACTTCCACTAACAATGCATAAGTGTTCCCTTTTCACCACATCTGTACCAACATCCATTGTTTTGTTTTGTTTTAAATAATGGCCACTCTAACTGGTGTAAGGTGGCATCTCATTGTGATTTTAATTTGCATTTCCCTGATGATTCGTGATACTGAGCATTTTTTCTCATGTTTGTTGACCATTTGTATATATTATTTTGAGAGAATTCTGTTCATGTCACTTTCCCACTTTTGAATGGAATTGTTTGCTTTTTTCGTGCCAATTTGAGTTTTTGTAGATTCTGAATATTAGTCCTTCAGACAAATTGTTTTTTATAAAATGAATTAATCATGTTACTTTGTTTTAAAAATCCTTTGGATGACTGCCAAAGTCCTTATAAAGGCCAATTAAGTCTTATATGTTCAAGTCCCTGCTTATCTATCCTGCCTTACTTCCTGTGTTTCTTCCTCTTGCTTACTCTGTTCTAGGTTCTTTGCCTTTCTAGCTTCCTCTTGGACATGTCAGGTACTCTCCTAGTCTATGTGCTAAGCTACTCCCTTTGAAAAGAACACTTCTCCCAGTTTTAAACTCTCTCAACTTAGTTTTAACTTAAATGTCAACTTTCCAAAAAGGTCTATACTGACTACCCTATTTAAAATTAAGCCACTCTTTCTCTTCTCTCAATTTCTTACTTAAGCCAGGCGAGCTGGCTCACTCCTGTAATCCCAGCACTTTGGGAGACGGAGGCGAGAAGACTGTCTGAGCTCAGGGGTTCAAGACCAACCTGGGCAACATGGTGAGACCTCACCTCTACAATAAATAAATAAACAAAAATCTGCTGGCATGGTGGCACATGCCTGTGGTTCTAGCTACTTGGAAGGCTGAGCATAAGGATCACAAGAGTCCAGCAGGTTGAGGCTGTAGGGGCCATGGCACTGCACTCCAGCCTGGGTGACAGAGTGGGACATCGACTCAAAAAAAAAAAAAATTCTTACTTGCTCTATCTTTTGCCTCACGCTAATAATGTGTGACATTTTATATCTTACCCATTTATCAAGTTTGTTATTCGGCAGCCACCACTTCTACACATACTAGAATGCAAGTTCCACAGGAGAAAAAATATTAGTCTTTTCGTCCACTGATGAATTCAAAACAGATATTTACTGAAAGAATGAGTAAATAAATTTTCCACCTGAAAAAGTCAAAATTATCCTCAAAGACACCAGAAATGATCATTTCCAATAGCTACAAATAAGTGACCTTGAATTACTCATATTAAAAATAATTTAACAGGTCATGAAAAGATTCACAAAAACATGAAATATGTAGACTGACAGTAAAGCTGTAAACAACCAGCATTGTTTTTCCAATCAGCATCAGAGGAACTTCACCAGAAACAGAAGGTTTTTGATACTGAGGCATATTGGAGGCCAGCACTCCAGCCTAATTAGATTTTAGAATGCAAAATATGAACAAATCAAGTCTTTGTGGCTACTTTAAACTGTTATTAAAATACATTATTCATATTAATATCATAAATCATACTTGGGAATATATTCTTGATTTTCTTTATTAGCCCCGTGATTTCATAAATGTAACTATTGATTGCTTTTAAATTATATTCTGAAAATTGCTTATCCCTGTTGCTTCTAAGCCAATGTTTTTCAAAATGTGTTCCAGGAAATGTTAACAGGCATTTTATGAAAAATTGGGCTCCAAGCTCAGATAAGTTTGGAAAACACCAAGTTCAACAGATTTCTTCACTGCAGGACTGCGTGTGGATTTGAATTTCCCTGAAAGAAAGTGAACGACAGTACTTGTCAAGTTTATTTGCTCACAGAAACTTTTAATCAAGGATCGTTTAAAATTGTGTTAAATGATGTTATGCAGAAGCAAAACTATGACCTAGTATCAGATGTGTGGTCATATTTGTGATTGCATTATTCACTTCTTCACACATGATTACTCCAAGATTGCACTTTGTAGGTCATCAGATATATGAATGGAAAGGTTTGCACATGCTTGGAAAGAAGATATACAGAAACTGGAAGGAAGATAAACATTTACAATGCACTAATGTGAAGCTTAACCACAACTGAAAGTTGCACGGAAAATGATAAGCAGAGAAGAAATAGAGGCTGCAGAAAAGAATGGAGAGAGGGTTGAGAAAAAACATAATTAATACTTTTAAGTCCTGACATGCAGCCACAATCCAGATTTGGGGCAAAAGAGGAAAACCTTGAGGAACCCTCAGAGCTTATATCTCATTGAGAGGGAGAAAGTGTGGGGGCCTCATTTCCATTATTTCAAGCTACATTTGTATAAAAATTATCAAGAATAAGCAAAATATACATTTACTACAGTAAGATTGCTTTTTTTTTTCCTAACAAAAGAATGAATTGCCTCAGGAAAGTAGATTCTTATGACATTTGTTCCTCTTTACCATGACAATCCAGTGTTTATTCTCCAGTTCCAAAGAACATCCGATTAGTAACATGTGTAATATCATTCATGAAGGCTAATTTATGTGTCATTTCTTTTCTTTTTTTTTTTTTTAGTGGAAGACTCACTCTGTCACCTAGGCTGGAGTGCAGTGGCACGCTCACGGCCATCAAAGCCTCTACTTGCTGGGTTTAGGCAATCCTTCTGTCTCAGCCTTCCAAGTAGCTGGAACTACAGGCACCTGCTACCACACGCAGCTTATTTTTTTATTTATTGTAGAGACGAGGTCTCACCAAATTACTCAGGCTGGTCTTGAACCCCTGAGCTTCAGGCAATCCTCTTGTCTCGGCCACCCAAAGTGTTGGTATTACAGGCTTGAGCCACCGCGCCCGGCCATAAAATGTTTCTTAAAGACAGTAACAATAAAAAAAGTGTTTGTCATTTAGAGAAAGATGTCAACAATTCTCAAGCAAGTAATTAGTTGCTTTTATTGGAGGAAAAAAGCACAAAGTTTTACTGGTTTTATTTTGTCTCAGTGTTATACAATTTCATTTTGGGCTATTTAATTGCACCATATTAAGAAATCTCTGAACAAATAAAAATGATCTTTTATCTTTGAATAGATCTTTAAGTGGCTTATAAATAATTATATGTATAATAATAATTATGCATATGTAGATACACATTTGATATTTAATTTGTCCAACTAACTTATCTTATTTCTTTGGATGAGTAATGCTAAACTGTTTTACTTGAAATTTATGGAGAGAGTATTTAGAAGTAAGGCACATAGTTTGAACAAGAGTTGTACTTTGATCAATTGTGTCTCTCATCACATCATGTAGCAGTTAACTTACATGGTTTGTCAGTATACTTAGATTTGGTATCTATTATTGGATTAATATCTTCAACTCTTTTAGATTGATGTCAGTGAAGAGTACAATCAGTTGGGTGCCTTTTTCCTCATTGGGCGCTGGTCTTCATAGCAGCTTCTGCAATATCAGGACTTGCAAGAGAAGGGAACATTTTTCCAGTCCAATGGCTTCTGCTGGGTTGTAAATAGTTGGCTTGTATTTAAAGGAGGGAGCATAGCCTATAACATGACAGTCCCAACTTAGTTCATTGCTTCTGCCACCTGCCTTCTGGCTTAATGTTGGAAGCAAGAAGCATGCAATTAGGTGTGAGGAAATGAAAATAAATGACACCGTTCATTGCACATTACAAAGTACCTGGCAGAAAGAGTGCTGCTTGTAGAGACCCAGTGACCCTTTGGAAAATGTACCTCGGTCTGAAAAAATGCTAGGACTGAAACAGTAAACTGTCTTTTTTTTTTTTTTTTCTGTCACCTAATGTACCTTTTGTTGCCGTAACACTTCTATATTTCCTTCATAGTTTGTTTAAGAAACAAAACCAAAGAAAAGTACGTTTCAAAAGCCAAACAAATTACAGGTACAGCTATATAAATGCCCAGGACATTCACTGTTTAATTATTTGTAGAGAGTCAATAATTTAATTTGAGCACAAGGGAATACATTCACAGTAACATTTTAGCTGATTTTATAAGATAAATTCTTTAAAAAGCATGACTTTAAATAAATAATTGATTTCCTTTTGGACAACCATTTGAAAATTGTTTTGCAAACTAACAAATATTCTAAATCCCAATTTATCTTCAAAATTTAATCTTTAAAAACATTTTTGTGAGGTTTATTGAGTTCATTTGGTAACAGTTGTCATGCAAAGTGGACATCAAAACACAGGTGCAGGCTGGTGGATACCCCATGGTATTCCGTACATGGGCAGTCCTACCTCCTTCCTAGTGAAGAGTTGAGAGAAGGAAGTGAATTGTTCCTGGTCACAGAGCTCTGGAGATCATGACTGAACTGGCAGGAAATCTCAGAAGCCTTCGGTTTCATACTAAGATTTAATCTAGTGAATAAAGGCATCTTTTGGATGTATATACCATTTCAAGAGACTAGCATTACAAATCATTCTACCATACAGATTTAGTACATGCTGCAGAGAAGCTGCACAACAATTTACTGTGTACATTATTTTCAAAATATTAAGAGTGTTAGGAAATTTGTAGACTCCTTAAGAAACTGACAAGTGGTTTTCAAAATGAAAACCCATCATCAGTATCAAGGGAGACCTCAAGTTACAGAGACTGGAGCACGTAGAGCTTTTTATCTGGCAAAACTGCCACAAAGCAAGCAGAGAAATGAGGACCTCTGATCAGCAATCCAAAGATGCTCTGTTTTGGAAAGCTACCTTGCTGAAACTGAGGCTAACAGAGGACTAAGGACTGAGTAGCAAATTAATACTTGAAGTTTTTTGCGTTTATTGTAATTCAAAGTGCTAATTTTCACATTGCTAATATCCATAAGCTTATACTTCAAGTTTAGGGTTAAAACCACTTGTTTATTCTGCTTCAAATTCTGGTGTCAAATTGCTCAACAATGTGGAGAACAGAGTGTGGTCAGCCTATGTGGTGAATGCTGGGATGGCTTGTACCATGCTGCCCGGGACCTCTTTATCAATAAAGAATTTATTCCCAGGGCTGCTGGGAGAGTTGCTGGAAAATGGCTTAGCTGTAATCCCTCTTTGGCATTCTTCCACGAAAACGATTGCCTCACTGGAGAACATACCTTCTTCCAATGACTGACCCTCTTACCCTATCTAAGAACTAGGAATTTGGAAGGAACATAATGGGAAAATTAGTGATACGGAAGTTTGGGAAAGAAGTACGTGAATGGATCTCTACAAATGGTGGCAGAAGGTAAAGATATCTGTGTCCCTTGTGAATGCTCACTAATGAACGGCCTAGGCAAAAGAGGGATTTAATAATGAGGATGGTATAATTTGTTCTGTTGACACATTCAACCTCTTTTCCCAATACTCCGTCATTGCCCCATGGGCTCATGAACAAATCGACCATGGTGGCAAGGATAGAGGTTGAGTGAGGACTCAGCAATATGGGTTCTATCACCAAGGCCAACTTTGCTACAGCCACTGCTGAGTACTCAGTCTGTCAGAAGCAGAGACCAACACTGAGCCCTGAAATGGCATCATTCCTTGGGGTGATTAGTCAGCTTCCTGGTGGCAGGTGATTACAATGGAACACTTCCATTGTAGATGAGGCAGCACTTTGTTCTTACTGGAATAGATCCTTCTGTGGATATGATTTGCTTTCTTTGCCCATAGTACTTTCTCAAAAACCACCAATTTTGAACTTACAGAATATTATTTCCACTGTTGTGGTATTCTACACATCATTGCTTCCCCTCCAGGAACTAGTTTATAGAAAATAAAGTGTGGCAACGGACTTGCGCTCATGGACTTCACTGGTTTTTCAATGTTTCTCACCGTTCTGAAACAGCTGGCCTGGAAGAACGGTGGAATAGCCCTTTGAAACCCTACTTATGGCATCAAAGTGGCAATGACTTGAGGGACTGAGGCAATATCCTCCAGAAGGCTGTATATGCTCTAAACGAGAGTTAAATATATGGTGCTGTTTCTCCCACAACCACAGTTCATGAGTCCAGGAATTAAGGGATTGAAATGTGAGTGACTTCACTTGATATAACCCTTGATTTCCACTAGCAAAAGTTTTGCTTCCCCTTTCTGCTACTTAAGGCTCTGCTGGGCTAGTGGTCAGAGAAAATGGTTCTACAGAAGATGCAACAATTATTCTGTTGAATTAAAAGTCAATATTGGCACCCAGTGTAGAAGTTTGTGAAATTCCAAATTTACTTTATTTCCTGGATGTAGAATTGTGTCTCATCTCTTTGAAGTCTAACCAACATTTTTGTCTTCTGTAACTATATTTATATTCACATAGAGAGAGAGAGAGAGGACAAGGGAGTGCACCTCCTCTCAGTTAATTTTTGAGAAAAATGTTCCCATGATTTCTCTAATTCATAGCAGTAACAACATGATAAGAAAAGCCAGCCAGCCTCAGCCTGTAATCCCAGTACTTTGGGAAGCTGAGGTGAGAGGATTGCATGAGCCCGCGGGTTCGAGACCAGCCTGGGCAACTTGGCGAGACCTCATCTTTACAATAAATCAAAAAATTAGCCAGGCATGGTAGCGCGCGCCTGTAGTTCCAGCTACTTGGAAGGCTGAGGCGAAAGGATCGCCAGAGCCCAGCAGGTCGAGGCTGCGGTAGCCGGGAGCAGCCACTGCACTCCAGTCTGGGTAACAGAGTGAGACTCCAACTCAAAAACAAAAAAACGAAAAAAAAAAACCAAACAAGAAAAGCCCAGGCTTTGAGCCAGATAGGCAGTTGTGTTCAAATCCCAGTTCCTCAATTTATTAAGTCACATCATTTTTCTGGGTTTTTGTTTTCTTATCTGTCAAATAGGATTAATGATACCTGCTCTAGCCATCTATGTTGTAAGTATAAAATAATTCAATAAGGCAGAGCATGTCATAGACTCAGCATAGTGCCTGGTCAGCCATCAAGAGGTGTATGCTTGTTATCTTGAAATAATTATTCATAATTAGATTAATTAATACATATATCTGTATTAGAGATTATACTAATTATTCATTGCGCTACCTGTCACTCTCAGAATTTTGGATGACAGCTGATATGTTCACTTTAATAATCATTAAATATTAGTTTGCATTCTCCATTTTCCTGTTGCTTACAGTTGAAAAGATTGCTATAACATGGAATTAACACTTAACTGATAAAGTCAGGGTGGTAACTGCAAATGCTAGTTTTATGGTGAATTAAAAACAGCATTGGGATTGAAATTCATTCAGTGATTAAAGTGCAGGTTGACTAACCCATTATTCAAGGGGATGTGTTATGGAATGAATGTTTTTGCTCTCCCAAATTCAAATGATGAAGCCTAATCCCTAATGTGATGACATTTGGAGATATTGGCCTTTAGGAGATAATTAGGTTTATAAAAGGTCACTAGGATGGCACCTTCATGATGAGATTAGTGACCTTACTGGAAAAGGAAGAAAGAAAGGGCCACATAAGCACATACAACAAGGCGGCTGTCTACAAACCAGTAGGAGAACCCTCACCAGAAACTGGTCATGCTAGCACTTTGATCTTGGACTTTTAGCCTCCAGAACTAAGAGGTTGGAAGAAATAAGTGTCTGTTATTCAAATTGCCTTGTCTAGGGTATTTTATTATAGCAATCTGAGCTAAGACAGGATGAGAAAATAAGGATCCCCATAAAAAGGTTGCTGAAAAATACCTTAAGGTAAATAAGATGTAATCCCCCATTTAAACATTGTGATATGAAAAGTTTAAAAATATTCAGTAGAATTATCGTGGTCTCGTATTTTAACACGCTTTTTACCTGGGGCTTCCTGTACATTGTTGTACACAGAATAGTCTAGTAGGTAGGGCCTTCAAGCACTCGCTCATGACGATCACCTGAGGCAGAAAGTCAGCTCATGGCCCTGGTCACAGCCTCTGAGGACACATTTCTTATCGTTTCTTTGCTAGGCAACTTTGAGAAGAATGACCTGTCAGGGTATTTATAGAAGCCATTAGCATGATGAGTGAATTCTATGGATAACTGATGGCTCTTTAAAAATATGGCCTTAAGAAGAGAAAGAGAGAAATTTGTAGGGTGTCTTTTCCAAATAGCAGATTGCTATATTTGGGTGGTCTGAGGATTATGACAAATGTCAAGGACTGCGTATCACACAAAAGCAACTCATTATAGCTGAGCACACAGAATGCCATATTCAAGGTTGAGTGGATGATTTTGATGCAAACACTAATTTTCAGATTATACAATTTGAAAATTTTAATTAGCCATGAATCCTTCTAGGGGTGACTCTCCCAAAGCTCTTTATAATATTGTAAAAATAAATCAGATTTAGCTTCAGCGACCTAAAGAGCTCAAGATAAGGGTTTCACTGTGATATTGACTGTTTCCTCCCCAAATGTAAATTTGGAAATTCATATTTCTGAAGAATTAATGGCCCAATCCTATGATCTCTCAGCATTTCTAAATCTCATTAAAGTTAATAAATTCTAAAAATTAAAATAATAAAGAGGGCTTTTAATATTTGACTGAAATTTTACTGTTTAATAAAATAAGATCCAGTAAAACATTTAAACCTGTTGGTCCACTTTACAAATGGCTGCTGAATTCATACACAAGGTCTTATTGTTGGCATCAAGATGTGGACAGCATGAGGGACAAAATTAAAGAGATTTGTTTCATGTTCTGGGCTTATCTACTTAGACTCAATCTACATCAGATTTAGCAAATATGAAGCTCTAGAGAACTGACAAAAACACAATCCTTTGTGATAGAGGCTTTTCACCAAAGATTACATTCTTAGAAATGATTCCAAACATATTTTGCTGTATATATAATGCGAGCATTTCAAGAGACACAGAAAATAAAATTCTATATAATAATTGCAGCCTTTCTGAAAGTCTATTAACATTCTTGTCTTGTTTGTTTAACTTTTGCATTTTTTTCCTTTACTAAGTAGGTAATGCCAAATCACTTTCTACTCTACTAGCTGTGTGGGTTTTTCCTCTGATTCAGATCTCCACTAACCTATGTTTTACAGTCTCCGTGGGATAGTATCTTGTCCTCTGAATTGCTATAATTTAGGTATTTCTATAACTCTCATATAGGTTCAAAACTTCAAACAAACTCCAGAAGTTTACTTACTTCTTTAATCTATTTCTCTGTAGGCTATTCTAAACCTATATTATCTAAAACAGGAGATATACTTATCTAACTTTACGGTTCATGTGTTAATGTCTGCATTTTGTGTATGGAGACACAGAAATATAGAAAAATTAAATGCCTCATCCAAGGTCACACTCAAAGTCTTGGAATTCTTCAGATTCTTTCTAGCAATAAATAACATCCTATTATTTAATTAAACATTTGAAAATCTAAGTTTCAGTCTAGATATCTTTGTGTGCACTCAGAAATTAATATAATATTTTTAACACATTTTACACAAGTTTATAAAAGAGATGTTAGAATTATGGGCAAAATATGGAGAAGGACAGATACAAAGAAAATGGAATTATCTTCTGGAGTTTGGGTCTCTTGTAATACTTACCTGCTAGGTAAGTGTTCTGGGAACCCATTGGCATGAGTGTACCAGCTAGTGTTGTTGTGAGAGAGCATGCACAGCTTCCGTGAAATTTTTTCAGCACATTTTCTCATTTCATAATGGGTGATATACAAACTCACTTGCATACACCATGTTCAGCAGCTTTTGGTCCCAAAACAGCATGACTTCTGTGCCCTACCTTCCCTATTCACCCAATCTTGCCCCAAACAACTTATTATTTGGTTTTCCCAGATTTAAAAAGTCCTCAAAGGGAAACATTTTGACGGTGTGAAAGAGGTGAAACAAAAAATGGCAGAAACACTAAAATGTATCAAGACAGATGAGTTCAAAAACTGTTTTGAGCTGTGGAAAAAGCCTTTCAATAGGTATATTGCATCAAACAGAGAGTACTTCGAAGGTAAGTGAAGTTTAAAAATGTAAGAATAAATACACAATTTTTTTTTAATTTTTAAATTTTAAATATGAGGGGTACAATTCAGGGTTAGGTATACAAATGTTCATTAGGCAGGTACCCTTGATGATGAGGTGTGCCCCCGCTCCCCTGGAAGTTTCCCCACTACAGCCACTCCCTTCCTTATAGTATTACAATAGTTGTTCAAGGTCCACTTATGAGTGAGAACATATGATACTTGGTCCTTAGTTTCTGTGATAGATCACTCAGTATTATAGTCTCTAAGTCCATCCAAGTTGCTGCAAAGTTTATAGTTTTGTCCTTTTTTATAGCTGCGTAATATTCCATCATTTATATGTATCACGTTTTTTTTATCCAGTCCTCTTTCGATGGGCAACACAGTTGGTTCCATGTTTTTGCTATTGTAAATAATGCAGCAATAAGCATGCATGTGCGGGAATCTTTTCATAGAGTGACTTGAGTTCCTCTGGGTATACTCTCAGTAGGGGGAGAGTGGTCATACGGGAGGTTGATTTTTAGATCTCTTAGGACACGCTACACTTTTGCACAGAGGCTGTACTAGTTTACATTCCCACCAACAGAGTAGAAGTGTTCCCTTTTCCCTGCATCCTCTCCAGCATCTGTTATTTTTTGAGTTGTTGATGATGGCCATCCTGACTGGAGTTAGGTGGTACCTCAGTGTAGTTTCAATTTGCATTTCTTTGATGACTTGTGAGGCTAAACATTTTTTTATGTATTTGTCAACTGCTCGTATGTCTTCTTTTCAGAAGTGTGTATTCATATCTTTTGCCCACTTTGTAATAAGGCTGTTTGATTTTTTCCGTTATGCTTGTTTGTGTTCTTTGTAGATCCTAGATAGTAGGCCTTCTGCAAATATTTCTTCCCAGTCTGTGGGCTGTCTCTGTGCTCTGTCAATGGTTTCTTTGGCTTTGCAGAAGCTTGTTAGCTTGATAAGGTCCCTCTTATCTATCTTGTCTCTTATGGCATGGGTACTTGGGGTTTTGATCAGGAATTGGTTGCCCATTTCGATTTCCATAAGGGTGTCTCTGGCATTTTCTAAAGTTCTTATAATTTAAGGTTTTATGTTTAGGTCTTTAATCCATTCAAAGTTGATTTTGCATATGGGGATAGGTAGGGGTCTTGTTTTAATCTTCTGCATGTGGTCAGCCAATTTTCCCAGCACCATTTGCAGAATAGGTTCTTCTCTCTCTAGTGGTTGATGGTGGAGACTTTGTCAAAGATGAGTTGGCTGAGGGATTGAGAAGTCCCTACCTATTCTATTGGTCTATATGCCTGTTCTTGTACCAATATCAAGCTGTTTTAATTATTGTAGCTTTATAATGAAGCTCAAAGTCTGGGAGCATGATACCTCCCGTTTTGTTTGTTTGTTTGTTTTGTTTTGTTTTTGCTGAGGATTGTTTTGGCTATTCATGGTTTTTATGTTTCCATATGAATTCCTGTCTTGTTGTTTCCAGGTCTGAGAAGAGTGCTGCTGGTATTTTAATGGATAATGCATTAAATCTATAGATTTCCTTGGGTAGGATATCTTAACAATGTTGATCCTTCCAATCCATGAGCATGGAATTATTTTTCCATCTACTTGTGTCATCTTTGATTTCTTTGAGCAGTGTTTTGAAGTTTTCATTTTAAAGGTCTTTGACTTCTCTGGTTAGGAAAATGTCAAGGTATTCCATTTTTTATGTTGCTATTGTCAGTGGGATTTTGCTTTTTATTTGGACTTCTGTTTGTTTACTGTTGGTGTATAGAAATGAGATTGACTTTTGCACATTTGTTATATACCCTGAGACTTTGCCAAAGTCCCTTATCAGCTCAAGAAGGATTTTGACAGATTCACTTGGGTTTTCGAGGTATAGAATCGTGTCATCTGCAAAAAGGAATAACTTAACTTCCTCTTTTCCTATTTGGATGCTCCTGATTTCCTTCTCTTGTCTGATTGCTTTAGCTAGGATTTCCTATCAGGATGCTCCTGATTTCCTTCTCTCGTCTGATTGCTTTAGCTAGGATTTCCAGTATTATGTTGAACAGGAGGCGTGAGAGTGGGCATCCTTGTCTTGTTCCAGTTTCCAGGGGAAATTGTTCCAATTTCTGTCTGTCTACCAATATGTTGGCTGTAGTTTTCTCATAGGTGGCTCTTAATATTTTGAGGTATGTTCCATTTATGCCTAGATATTTGAGGGGTTTTTTTAATCAAGAAAGAGCATTGGATTTTATCAAAAGTTTTTTCTGTGTCTAATAATATAATCTTGTGGTTTTCATATTTACATCTGTTGATGTATTTAATTACATAATGGTCTTGTGGATGTTGAACCAGTCCTGCATCCTGAGGATGAAGCTTATTTAGTTATGGTGAATGATTTTTGAGATGTGTTGTTGGATATGGTTTGCTAGAATCTTGTTGAGAATTTTAGCATCTATGTTCATCAAGGATATTGGCCTGTAGTACTCTTTCTTTGTTGGATCTTTACTCAGTTTGGGTGATGTTAGCTTCATAAAATGATTTGGGGAGAGTTCTCTCTTTCTTAATTGTCTGGAATATTTTCAATAGGATTGATATCAGTTCCTCCTTGTACGTTTTGTAGAATTCTGCTGGAAAGCCCTCTGGTCCAGGGCTTCTTTTGGTAAGTAGTTTTCTTATGACACAGTCAATTTTCTGGATTGCTATTGGTCTATTTAGGGTCTCGATTTCTTCTTGTTTCAACCCTGGTAGGTTGTGTAATGTAAGTCAGTCCTTCATTTTATTTAGGTTTTCAAGTTTGTTTCCATACAAATGTACATAGTAGTCTCTGTAATCTTTTGCATTTCTTCCAGGTCAGTTGTGACTTGATCTTTTGCATTTCTGATTGTGTTTATTTGGAATTTTTCTCTCTTTTTCTTGGTCAGTCTAGCTAGGGGTGCATCAATCTTGTTTATCCTTTCAAAGAACCACCTTTTGGTTTCACTGATTTTTTGTAGTGTATTTTTGTCTTCTGTGTCCTGAATTTGGGCTTTTATTTTGGTGATCTGGATTCTTCTGCTGAAGTTAAGGTTTTGGGGGTCTTGCTTTTCCATCTTTCTTAGGCGACTTGTTAGGCTATTAACTTGTGATCTTTCCATTTTCTTCATGTGTGCTCATAGAGATATGAATTCCCCTTTTAGTACTGATTTCATAGCATCCCAGAGATTTGGTAAACTGTTTCTTCATTTTCATTTGTTTCCAGGTATCTTTTAATCTCTGTTTTGATTTTCATGTTCACCCAGGAGTTGTTTAGCATCATGCTGTTTTGTGTCCATGTCTTTGTGGGTTTTGGGGACACTTTGTTGGTGTTTATATTTATTGTTATTCCACTGTGGTCTGAGAAGGTGCATGGCAGAATTTCATTCTTATGGAATTTGTTTATGCTTGATTTATGGCCCAGGATGTGGTCAATCTTGGAGTACATTCCATGTGGTGATGAGTAGAATATATATTCTGTGGAGGTTGGGTGGAATGTTCTGTAGGTATCAATTAAGTCCATTTGGTCAAATGTCATATTGAGGTTATAGACCTCCTTGCTAGCTTTTTGTCTTGATCATCTGTCTAGAGTTGTTAGTGGGTTGTTTAAGTCCCCAGCTATGATAGTGTTAGAGTCAATAGTCAATATTTTTTTAAGATTACCCAGAAGCTGCTTTATGAAAGTTGGTGCTCCTATTTTGGGTTCATACATGTTTAAGATGGATATTTCTTGTTGATGGATTGAACCATTTATCCTTATGTAGTGACCTTCCATATCTTTTTTAATTTTTGATAACATAAAGGATATTTTGTCTGATATTAAGATTGTGACTCCTGCTTTCTCTTGTGTTCCATTCGACTGAAATTTTGTTTTCCATCCTCTTACTTTGAGTCTGCAAGTGTCCTGCCTGGTGAGATGAGTCTCTTGGAGACAATATATTGTTGTCTCATGATATTTTATCCATTTTTTCATTCTCTATCTTTTCAGTGGTGTGTTCAATCCATTCACATTCAGGCTAATTATAGAGATGTGAGAGTTTATCCCTGTCATGAGGTAGTTCTTATATAATTTGTTGTTGTTGCTGCTTTTGTTTATTTACTTGTTTGTTATCTTTCTTTTGACTTTTGGGTTGATTCATGTGTGTTTTCAATCTTTTTCCTGCATTCTTGGGAAGGGCATTGATGTTCTTTTTCACCTTTCTTCTGTGTTTAATACTTTCTTAAGTGTTCCTTGTAGAACTGGTTTGGAGGCAGCACAGACTCCTGAGGATTGAATGGCTGGGAAGGATTTTAATTCTCCAACACTGATAGAACTTAGCTTAGCTGGGTAGGTAATTCTTGGCTGAAATTGTTTGTCTTTGAGAAATTTGAAGATTGATGTCCAAGCTCTCCAAGTCTGAAGTGTTTCTGTAGATTAGTCTGCTGCTATTCTAATTGTTCTTCCCTATTGGGTAGTCTGACCTTTCTCTCCTGCTGTCTTCAGGAATTTTTCTTTTATATCTACTTTGTGTAGGCAAATTACTATGTGTCTAGGAATATGTCTTTTCATTTATTGTCTTGCAGGAGTTCTCTGAACCTCTTGTGTTTGATTGGTCACATCATTGATGAGATGAGGGAAGTTTTCTTAGATAATTTTATGGAATGTTTGTTCCAGGGTGGTATCTGTGTCTCTATTGACCTCAAGGATCCAATTAATCTTAGGTTCAGCCTCCTGAAATAATTGCTCATCTCTTGGAGGTTATGTTCTTTCCTTTTAAGCTTCTTTTCTATGTTTTTAACAGTTTGGATTAGTTCCATATTTTGGTCCTCAAGCTCTGAGATTCTTCCTTCTGCTTGGTTAATTCTGCTTTCCATGCTTATCAGTTTGCTGTTTATTTCATTCACTCTATTCATTATTGCTTTTATTTCAGTTATCAGCTCATTCATTCTTTTGTCTTCTCTCTCCTCACTTCTGTTTATTCTCTCTATTAATGTCTTGATATCTGGATTTGTGGTTTGAGACCAGTCATTCTGGGGACTCTTCATTGTTTGAGTCTGAAGTCTGTATTCTCAGTGACTGACCTCCAGGGGGTCTGTGTGAGACTCATATTCCTCCATTGATTGTTCTTCATGTGTGTAGGTTTTCCTTCACCTTTTTTTTACCTCTTCTTTAATTCAGTTGCTCAGTGATGGTGGGATAGCTTTTATTTCTGTTTGTTCAATCTCCTATTCTTCCTTATGTAGATCCTCTGGTGTTGTTCAATTCTGAAGCTAGATTGGGGGTGGGTCCTGTGTTTTTTGCTGTATTGAGAATTAGTTAAGGGGGGAGCTGTGATTCAGAAGCTATCTACAGATCCTAGTATCCACTGACAGGTATATAAGCTCCCTTTAACCCACTTTCCACTGCCTTACAATTTGTCCATGCAGTGGAGGTGTCTATTTGCTCTCTGAAAGCAAAATGAGGCAAGAAAAGGGAAAATAATGAAAAAAGGAAAGAGGAAGATGAAAGAGAGATGGAGAGAGAGAAGAAGAGTGAAAACTGACAATCATAGCAACTAATGAATAAACAGAGGGACAAACAAAGACAGAAAAAACAAAAAAGACAAAAACATACAGATAATCACACAAACAAACAAAAGCACCCCTGTTGGTGTACTCTCCCTCAAAAATACCCATACATAAATAGAAAAATCTATTTTAGAAAAATTAAAATAACAGAAACAAAGCAAATACAAAAACATAAACAAAAACAAAGAAGGAAACTAGGGGGAAAAAACTAAAACTATAACAAAAATCAAAAAAGAAGAAAAAATAACTGTCTCTCTGTGACCATTTCTGTGACTACAGGCTCCTTTCAGGCCTCTGTCTTAGGAAACAGCTCTGGTCTCCAGCCCCTCCCTTCCGCTCTCAGTGCAGGCTGATAGGGTTGCTCTCAGCATGGATCAGATGCCCCAAGGACTACTGTGGGGGATGGATGGATTAGATCAGGACTCACTCCACTTGCTGCTGCTGCCGTCAAATCTCCCACTCAGATCTGACATGTCTGTCGCTGCTCCAGCAAGGGGAAAAGGGCATCTGTCTTCCCAAGTCTTTTGAGAAGACAGCATCTGGGTCCCAAGATGAAGGTTGATCGGAGCTGGGCAGGACGTTGCAGGTCTCTTCCTGTCCCAGGACTGAGAAGATAGTCTCATTGGCGTCTCGTCACTGACTTTGGAGTTTTATTCCATATTCCACAACCTGTCTTCTCCACAGTACCTCCTGACTGTGCCCAGTCTGCTACCAGTGAAGGTGAAGGCGTGGGCTGAGTGCCAGGTGGTGAGGGACAGCAGTTCTCTGCTGCCTCCTCTCAAAAGAGCCCCGAGAATGGCAGGTGATCCTGCCCACCCAGGCTTCAGTCTCAGAGTGGTGGTGGGTTGCAGTCACCTCCAGAGGTGACCCCTGGGTGCATGAACCTCAGCTGCCCCTCAGACAGACTTTCAATCACCCACTGGCACACACACCCTCACACAGAGAGTCTTTATGGAAACTGTTTTTTGCAGAGACTCTCACAGTCTAACCTGTTTCATCGTCATCTTGCTCAGCTTAATTAACACATAATTTTTTATAAATAAATTCTGGGTTCTGGGGTTTCCTTGCTCATTGTGTAATAAAAGACTAGCTATTTTCTTTTTTAAAAAATTTATTATTATAAACGAACCAATAATTCTGCATACATCATCAAACAAAACTTTTTTTTTTTTTTTTTTTGCTATAAGGCAAGCAATCTTTTTTATTTAAAGCCTGTGATGGTCTAATATGAGAGTAAATAAACCTAAGAAACTGAGCCCAATACCAGGAAAGCAATTAAAGCTGATGAGGCAATTCAGCTAAATTTGTGAGTTTTAACTTTTTACCAGAAAATACACCAACAAACAAATAAACCCCAATCTAAGTTAGGCTTTAACAAAAGTATTGAGAATAGATGGGAAGAAAGAGAATAAATCATTAAAGTTCTGTACTTTCAGAAATCCCTTCACAAGTATTTCATTAAAGATTATTCCAATTATAGAAATATGATTTGACAATATTTACATTTTTCGGTTCATGTCTCTATTCTGAGATTCCAATGAAAGTGATCTACTATGGATCACAAAGTTGAAAGATTGCTCAGTAGAGCATTCTTTATCCAGCACCTTGGCTAAGCCCTGAGGAAACTTTCCTACCCTCTGCTAAACTCATTGACATATAGAGTTTTCTTGCCTCAAATACCTAATGTAGAACATAGTAGTGGTATCAAGCTGCATTTTGCTGGGTGCTAAGATCAAAGCAATACATTCCCTTATAGATAAGCTCTCTGGTTTGTTGAGTCATAAGGTTGTGTTCTCTTGATAAAGAATAAGTTTTATAACACTCTTGACTGCTCAAGAAAATAAATACAGTCCAAGATGTTATTCTTTTCATAAATAAATTTTAAAAAGCCTCCCTGAAATTTTCTCCACCAATACACTTAGAATAAAATAGTACATTTTGATCAAAGTATATGTTATCCAGGCTCCAAAATCTCAATGAAAATGGGAAAGTGAGGACCAGTTGGAGGCCCAAACTACACCTGCCCACACATCACTAATGCAACTAATCCTGAGTTGTACCCCACACCTTTATAATAAAATATACTATGACACTGACAAAGTATTTTTAAGGTATAAAGTTAGTGAAACAGTCAGTATAGCCAAAGAGTGGCCATTTTCTTTTCATTGTGTAATACTCTTTATCTGATTAAAGAATTTGCCTTCTTTGTGTACACTGGAATGTTATATTCCCTATGTATTTCACAGGGTTACAAAACATTTCTCATTTTAAATATTACCTCAGAAGTACTCTCAGGAAAAAAGTTTTTGTGAGATTAAACATGACTTTTTAAAACTCATATGGACAATAACTTTTTAAAAAACTGGATTAATGATTTCTTGCCTACTTAACCACATGAGGCTGCAGGCACTGGCAGTGGGAAGACAACTAGATGACCTCCTGTACTTTTCTCCGGTTAGAGAATACCTGTCTCATTCTGAAAAACATCCGGCCTTCCCTCCAAAAAGTGTACTGTACTTGAAGCAAAGCAGTCCTACATAAATGGCCATGGAGGGAGGTGCTTGCCAAAGACATTTTTAGTCTTTCCTTTTCCCCAACTGCAAAAGAATAGTCATTTTTTAACATTGCTTAGCTGAGTCATGTTTTTCCAACACTTTAACTTGCCCTCTAGTCATTAGCCAAGGACAGAACTGATTTCTCAGAGG
Organism: Carlito syrichta; assembly: GCF_000164805.1. Lineage (NCBI taxonomy): Eukaryota > Metazoa > Chordata > Mammalia > Primates > Tarsiidae > Carlito > Carlito syrichta. Next base: position 602,618 of record NW_007247427.1, read on the forward strand.
TACCTATTGATGATTATTTTACGACACCCTCCCCAGCTTGTTTTGTAAACAGGTTAATTTAATCAGCCCTCTCATGACCTTCATGTCACAGACTCTATCAGCATGGCAACAATCACGTAACTAACTCCCCCATCTGCTTGTTGTCCATCACCTGATGTCAGTACCTGTGCTTATCTGTTCTTTGTGATGACCCCACCCCATCTGACCTAACAGTTTTGGAGGCCCCGCTGGGATTTTGACCTAACAGTCAGACTCATGGTGTATTTTAAAACCTCGGTATATCAGTCATTCAATACATTTATTGAGTATACAAGTGTTCTAAAGAATGGTCAATCAGATAAACATGCCCGTCCTCAGGGAGCTTACATTCTAGTAAGAACTGGCCAAACAAATACCAGTCGTACAATTCAGTCAGAGTAATTAGAACAGATTTATGATGGGCTAACAATAGTTAACATATGAATGGTCTTAGGCTTTCCTGATCCTCACATACTAAAGAGGGTTCCAGCTCTGTCTACTTCAGTCTCTCTCTCTCCTCTCTTAGAAGGGGCTTGCTTGCTAAATGAGCTCTTGGATTTTTACATTGAAATCTTGTAAGAAAAAAAGAGGAGAGGAGGACAAGAAAATGCATGTAAGGAGGAGGACCAAATAAGTTGGTTTTGAGGAGGGAAAATTTTGAGGAAAACAGTTACGATTTATGAAGGCAATACATTAGGGATAGGAGAAAGAAGACTTTTTAGTAAGTGTTGCTGGATGACTATCAGTCCACTGAAGGTGTATGCAAAAACAAAATGCTGACTTTTCTTGAATATTCTTGAGGATGTACGTGTTCTCTTAACCACTGTATTGTTTGAAACTGAATCATGCAGATCATAATTACTTTTTTATGATATTTATTAGAGGATACAAAGTAAGCATCATAGAGTATAATGAAGCAAAGAAGCAGTATGTTCCATAGTGTTTAAGAGACAAGGAATTTTCTAGATGTAGGAATATGCCAGCTGAGCCCTGGGAGATAAGTAGAGGTCAATCAGGCAATGTGGGGAAGGGATTCTGGGAAAGGAGAGTGGTCAAAAGGAGAAAAAGAAGGCAAATCCCAGAGACAGATAGAGGAAAATAAAAAGGAAAGAAAGATCATTGCATTAATGGACTTTGGGGTTTTTTTCAAGTTTTATATACCTATATGTAAAATCTTGCCATTAAGAAGAATGTTACAATAATCATAAGCATATATATCTGTGCTATTCTGTAGAACAGGTTTATGCAAGTGGATAGAAGGGTCAAAGTGCATGTGTGTACTTTATTTTAACAAATATTTCTATAATACCTTATCAAAACCTCGCAACAACTCAAACCCTCACCACCAAAATCCTAAGGAAGACCCTACTTGGGGCCTGACTTGAGGCAGACTGGCATTGGGAAACCATCACTGTGCTAGATGATGTATGTGAGACCAACACGTCCACCAGGTCAGGAGCCACCGTAGATTCTGTGCATCGTGAATCCTCAGTTCAAGGAGAATGCCAGGCACATATTATATGCGGTTTTATACAGATTGCTGAATGAATGAATAAAGAGTAATGGGGTGGCAAGGCATAAAGGTGGCACTGGGGACAGAGATACGGGGGAAAATGTGAAAATATTTAAAAGGTGATATTCATGGAATTTTTGACCCATAGAATGAAGAAAAGTAAGGAAAAGGGAGGAACAGAGGACAACACCATGCATTTATTCATTTTTTATTCAATTTATTAAATTAAATTATAATCTACATGCAGAAACGTGTATGTATAAGTGTACACAAACACTCAGATCAAGAATGGATAGCATCTAACCAACTAACTTCTAAAGTAGAGACTAGCTATATTTATAAATCAGTTATGTAAATAAAGCCTTTTATGGAGCAGTTGTATTTGTTGATTCTTATTGTTGAATACAATACCCTTGGTTCTTACTGCTGAATTGTCTTCCATGTGCTAGGAATGTATCACGATGTATTTATCATAATTCAACTTCTGCTGGTCATTCGGTCAATGTCAACAAGTACTACTAGCAGTAGTCTAGTGTATCTGTTAGGAGTTTCTGATAGTTGTCTCTGTGAACAAATGTGGACATTTATGTTAGGTTTATATGAGGGAACCCCCCAAAAAATGAAGTTATCTTTTGGAGGGCAAGTTCCTTGTAATACACTCAGAATTTGTTCCTCCAGATCAAACGGTCAGCCAAAGTTTTTATCTGGAAGTTTCGAAAAGGTTGTGTCACAATATGTGGAAGAGACTTCCTGAGTGGTGGAAAACTGGTTACTGGTTTTTACACCATGGCAACAACCTGCCCACACTGTGCTGAGTGTTGAGCAGCTGTTAACCAAAAAATGGCGTGACCCCTGTGCTCCACCCTCCCTATTCACTCAGTCTCACCCAAGCCACATTTTTGGTTCCCCTGATGAAAAAACAACCTCAAAAAGAAACATTTTGCCAATGTGGAAAAGGTGAAACAAAAAGCACTAAAAGTCATCAAAATTGACAAGTTCAAAAACCGTTTTGAGCAGTGAAAAAGCAACTCGATAGGTATATCGCATCAAACAGAGAGTACTTTGAAGGTGACTGGAGTTTAAACATGAAAAAAATAAATGCAAAAAATTTTATAAATAAATTCTGGGGTTTTTGAGGTCCCCTCTCATATATACCACCATAACCATTTTAATATGCGGTTCACTAGTATTAAGTACATTCACCTTGCTCTGAAACTAATCTCCAGAATTTTTTGTTCTTGCAAATCTGAAGCTCTATACCCATTAAACCAGGGGTCTCCAACCCCTGGGCCACAAATCTGTATGGTCTATGGCCTGTTAGGAACCAGGCACACAGGAGGAGGTGAGTGTTAAGGGAGTGGAGCCCTGCCTCCAGTCATATCAGCAGCAGCATTAGATTCTCATAGGAACATGAACCCTGTTGTCATCTGCTCAAATGAGGGATCTAGGCTGCCCACTCCTTACAGGAATCTAATGCCAAATGATTCCACCCCAGCCCGTCCTCTCCCCCATCTGTGGAAAAACTTCCATGAAGCTAGTCCTTGATGACAAAAAGGTTGGGGACCACTGCATTAAACAACAACTTCCTATCTACCCCTCAGCTCCTAGTAACAACCATTCTTTGTTTCTGTAAACTTGACTACCTTTTAAACCTGATAGAAATGAAATCATGTAGTATTTGTCTTTTTGTGGCTTAATATGATGTCCTCAGAGTTCACCCATGTTGTAGCATGTGCCTGCATTTCTTTCTTTTTTATGGCTGAATAGTATTCCAATACATGTATTTGTCAAGTTTGTTTGTTCAGTCATTCACTCATGGACACTTGTGTTGCTCTCATATTTTGGCTGTTGTGACCAGTGCTGCTATGATCATGGGTTTGCAAATATAACTTCAGCACTCTGCTTTCAATTATTTGGGGTATGTACCTAAATGTGAGATTGCTGGATCTTATATAGTAGTTCTATTTTAAATTTTTTGAGATGCCTCCATATTGTTTTCCATAGGGGTTGCTCTAATTTTCAATAGCACCAACAGTGCCCAACACTTTACAATTTCTCTACATACTCACCAACACTTTTGATTTTTCGATTTTTTTTAATAATAGCTGTCTTAACAGGTGTGTGGTAATATCTCATTGTCATTTTAACTTGCATTTATCTGATAATTGATGATGTCGAACATCTTTTCACAAGCTAGTTGGCTTTTCATGTCTTTTATATGAGATTATGCATGTTCAGGGTGGTATGACCCTAGAACTCTTCATGTAGTTTAAAAGATATCTTTGATTACTCCAAAATTACAAAGATGTTCTTTTAGATTTTCCTCCAAAAACTGTATTTTTGTTTCATTTCTTTATAGTTTATTTTTAATATTAAGATCTCCAATCTATTTGGAATAGAATTGGATATGGTGTTAGGTAAGGATCAGAGAATCTATATCTTACTTGTGTCTATGCATATATCTATATCTATTATCTAATCTTGTTTGTCTTTATCTACATCAAATTCAGACAGTGACTTCTTCTCCTGAAATGTAGTCACTTTAGTCATAAATTGGTGATTATGTGTGTGTGGGGGGGTCTATTTCCACTTAGTTCTATTACCTAGTTTGTCTACTCTTAAGCCAATTTTATACTGCCTTAATTACTATAGGCTTATAATAGTTTGCCATATTTTACTATATAATCTATCAGTATTAATCACATTCTTCAATTTTGCCTTGACTATTTTTGGCCCTTTGCCTTTCCATATGAATTATAATCATTTTATCACTGCTACCTGCTAAAGCTACCTGATTAGTTAGGGTTTCACTGAATATATAGGTTACTTTTGAAAGAAACTTCTTCTCTACAATATTGAGTTTTCTAATCATGAAAATGGTATAGCTGGCCAGGTGCAACGGCTCATGTCTGTAATCCTAGCATAGTGGGAGGCCAAGGCAGGAGAATAACTTGATGCCAGGAGTTTGAGACCAGCCTGGGTAATATAGTGAGATCTCATGTCTACAAAAGAATAAAAAATTAGCCAGTTGTGACTAAAAATGACACGACCCCTGTGCCCCACCCTCCCTATTCACCCAATCTCACTCTGAGCGACACCCACCACTCCAGGATAAAAAGAATCCTCAAAGGGAAACATTTTGCCAAGGTATAAGAGATAAAACAGAAGACAGCAAAAGCACTAAACAGCATAAAAATTGACGAGTTCAAAACTGTTTTGAGCAGTGTAAAAAGCATCTTGATAGATGCTTTGCATCAGACAAAGAATACTTTGAAGGTGACTAAAGTTTAAACATGTAAGACTAAATACACAATTCTTTATAAATAAATTCCGGATTTTGGGGGAGTCTCCTCCTCTCTCTCTCTGTATATATGAATACCATGGGATACATTCAGTTATACATTCTGTATATATGAGTTTCATATATATATATATATATATATATATATATATATATTTTTTTTTTTTTTTTAGATATGAGATCTCACTAAATTACCCAGGCTGGTCTCAAACTCCAGGCATCAAGTTATTCTCTTGCCTTGGCTATATATATATATATATATATATATATATATATATATATAGCAATAACTTGGATGGACTTGGAGGCCATCATCCTAAATAATGTAACATAGGAATGGAAAACCAATTATTGCATGTTCTCACTGCAGAAGTATATAAAATGGCATAATGCATATTGACGACTCAGAAGTGGGAAGGTGGGAAGGGGCGGAGGTGTGAAAACTCACCTATCAGGTACAATATGCACTAGCAGGGATGACAGGAATGCTTAAAGCCCAAACTTCTTCAACACTATACATTGCATCCATGTAACCAAAAACCATTTGTACAATTAAATCTATTTAAATAAATGAATTAAATAATTTGTCTGGTATTGAGAATAGACCATAGAGACACAAAAATAGAATTAAGGAGGCCAGTTAAATGACATAAAAAGGAAAACCTAAAGAGGTTGATATTCTCAAAGTCACAAGAAGAAAGTATATTAGTAAGGAGAGTAAAAATCAAAAGAAAGATAACTGACTGTTGAATTTAGCAAAATGGAGATCTTTAATACTCTTGATGAGAGTGATTCAGTGAAGTGTTCCAGTACACAAGACTTTCCTAAAAGTTTCAAAAATGCCTGGCCAGGCATAGGGGCTCACGCTGTAATCCCACACTTTGGAAGGCCAAGGCAGGAGGACTGGCAGAGGTCAGGAGTTCAAAACCAGCCTAGGCAACATAATGAGAGCTTATCTCTACAAAGAATCCAAAAATTAGCCAGGAATAATAGTGTGGGCCTATAATCCCAGCCACTCAGGCAGCTGAGATGGAAGGATCACCTGAGCCGAGGAGGTAGAGGCTGTGATGAACTATGATCATGTGACTACACTTTATCCTGAGGGCAATAGAGTGAGATCCCAACTCCAAACAAACAAACAAACAGAAATGTCATGTGAACACTTGCTTACAGGCATCTTTTTTTCAATTGCTCAAAATAAACACAACATTGAAGGAGAAGATCAAAATCAGAGGATTGACACTACCCAACTTCCAGACTTTACAAAGCTACAATAATCAGGATTGTGTAGTATTGACAAAAAGAACAGGCAAATAGATAAATGGAACAGAAGAGAAAGCTCAGAAATAGACCTTCATAAAGTCAACTGATCTTTGACAAAGGAGTGAAGTTAATACAACGAAGCAAAGAAAGTCTTCCAACAAATGTTGCTTCATAACTAGACATTTACATGCACAAAAAAGAAAAAGAATCTATACACAGATCTTACACTCTTCACAAAAATTAACTAAAAACGGATCACATGTCTAAATGTAAAATGCAAAAATATGAAACTTCTAAAAGATAACCTATGAGACGATCTAGATTACCTTGGGTTGGTGATGAATTTTTAGATACAAGACTAAAGGCAAGATTCCTGAAAGAAAAACTTGGTAAGTTAAACTTTATTAAAATGGCAAATTTCTGCTCTGCAAAAGACTATCAAGAGTAAAAAAGACAAGTCACAGACTGAGAGGATATGTTTGCCAAAGACATGGCTGATAAAAGACTAATATCCAAAATACACAAAGAATATGCAGAACTCAACAATAAGACAACAAACAACCCAATCAAAAAATGGGCACAGACCTTAACAGACACCTTACCAAAGAAGATTTATAGACAATAAACATAAGAAAAGATGTTCCACATCACATGTCATCAGAGAATTGCATATTTAAAAAAAACAATGAGATACCACCCTACACCTATACAACAGTCAAAATCCAGAACACTGACAACACCAAATGCTGGTGAGGATGTGGGGCAACCGGAACTCTCATTCATTGCTGGTGGGAATCCAAAATGGTGCAGACATTTTGGAAGACAGTTTGGTGGCTTTTTACAAAATTAAATACATTCTTACCGTACAGTCTAGAAATTGCTCTTCTTGGTATATACCCAAAGGAGTTGAAAACTTATGTCTACACAGAAACCTTCAAATGGATATTTATAGCAGTTTTATTTATAACTCTCAAAACTTGGAAGCAACCAAAATGTCCTTCTGTTGGTGAACAGATCAACCGTGGTACATTCAGATAATGAAATATTATTCGGCACTAAAAAATGAGCTATCAAGCCATGAAAAGACATGAAAGAACTATAAATGCATACTTCTTTTCTTTGTTTGTTTGTTTTAGATTGGAAAGTATCGTTTATTTAGAAAGTAAATTAGAGAGAGGGGAGAGAGAGAGGAGATTCACCTCTCCAAGGTAGGAGAGGGAGTGAAAGCTTAGGAAATATGGAGACGGGCATAACCCAAAGAGCACATAACCACACCAGAGTTTAGTAAAACAATGCAACTGGCTACTTGGAGTCAAATACATACTTCTAAGAGAAAGAAGCCAGTCTGAAAAAGATACATATGATTTCAACTATATGACGTTCTGAAAAGTCTACATAGGAAGAATGGTGCTGGCATCTGCTTCTGGTAAGGATCTCAGGAAGACATAAATCCCTGTGTTAGGAATGAAATAGTGACTTTCACTATAGATCTTGCAACCATTGAAAGATTAGTAAGGGAATATTATGTCTCCATATTGATGGACTCATACTCTTGTCTATATGAGTCTTATACAATAAAGAAGAAAACAGGTTAAGAACAAAAAAATTAGTTAGCAATATGACTATGATGAAAATATCTCAGAGTGGTGTGGGAGTTTGACCATGCAGTAACTTGAGATGGAGTGGCTAGAGAAAACCTCTGCAGTGTTGATATTTAAGCTGAGAGTTCAATGGTGAGAAACAGTCCTGAAAAGATATGTGTAGAGAACAGTGTATGCTGTGATGACAAGTAGTGTAAAGGTCCTGGGACATTAAAAAGTTTGATATGTTTCAGAATTAAAAGAAAGTAAGTGCGACTGGAATCTAGTGAACAGAAAAGACAATGGTAGGAAATAAGAAAGCAATATAGTAATGTTCACTTGTATGATGTGACTGACCATCTGCATATATACACAGTATAAATAAAAATGACTTGAAATGCATTAAAAATATATGATTTTCTGAGCAGACTTACTGCTAATATTAGTTGTGTAGAAAATAATACTGCAAACTTTCCAAATGACAGTAATCAATGAAATAATTTTGGTTTTGACAGCTTATTTAGTAAGTGATCTGGCTAAGGACAGAAATAATAAAAATGAACAAGTGTTATCTCGCTGAACAATAATATAAGTGTTTCTTAATGGTTCAAACGTATAACTCTTCTGTCATTTAGATCAAGAGTGGAGATCTTACTTATCCTTATCTTGACTTCCTTCAATATCACATGCAGGCATTGTAGCCTAAGACAACAGAGACCTGAGTATTTATAGCTACTCTTAAAAATGATCATCTCCTACCTCCTAAAAGTAGTAAAATTGGATTTAGTTACCAGCTTTCCCCAAAGCATGATACAGACTTTTTCATCCATCACGAATTCTGTCAGTTTCAGTCCTTTCAGCCATGATGACAGAGAACGACTTCTCTGAACAGCGTATCAGAGTCCAAAACTTCCAAATGACATTCTTACTATGTTTTAAGTACTTTTCTTACATTTCCTAATTCAATCATGCTTAACAGGAGAAAAATGACTTCCTCAGTTGGAAGTTTTAATTAATAATTATACTGAAGCAAAACTTAAACTCTATGCATTTTAACACACACACGTCTTGAGGTTGGGTTTTTTTTCAGATTCTCTTTATCACTAAAAGAAAATTCTTTTGAAAAATATCTCAACAATGAGGCTCTGTGTTCAACTGACACTGATAAGATATGACTGGATAGAAAGAAACATTTGGCTGTGTCTTTTATACATTTTGGCAATCTGGAATCCTGTATCAAAATTAAAGAAGGGTCTTCATTTCAGAAAGGTGATTAACTCTTGTAGTCCCAGTGTTCATCAGTAATAGGAAAAAAAGTCAGAGATTCTTATTATTATCACTTTTTTATTCATTAATTTGATGCAGAGTTATTGATATTTATTTGTCAAAATATTATGTCAGGTACCATTTTAGGCACTGGCACACAGCTATGAATAAAGCAAAGTCCTACTTTCAAAGATATATATTCTAGAGTGGGATGTCAGTCAAAATACAAGAGGAAAATCATATTCTGTGTTAGGTGATGAAGTCCACAAAAGTCTTTGACTGCAGCGTGACTGTGGCTGGGTTCCCCTGATAACCTGCTTGGGACTCTTCTCTCCTACCAGACATGCGCACTCAGAAGGGTGGTAGCTTCTGACATCTCCCTTCCCCACGAGTACCTGATGACCGGCTGCTGCCTCCCCTCCTTCCCCACCTCCCTCAGCTGCCATGGCAACTGCCCTTTCAGAGCTACCCTCAGACTGCCTGCTGCCCTCCCAGCTGCCGCCGATGTAGTGGAGTTGCCACCAAAGGCGGTAGACAGTTCTGCTCCTTACCGTGGATGACAGAGTTCTAGGAGCTGTGGCCCCTACCCACGTAGCCGAACTTATTTCTCTCCAGTCTCCTGCCTGCAGTCAGCTCCAGCACGGCTTCCTCCTTTTTCTTTAAACTTCTTTAATGCCTTCTCAGTCATGGTCCCTTTCTCTCAGATCTTCGAGTGTTTGGCTCCATTTCATTACCAGATCTCAGCTCAAATATCACCTCTTCACAGAGGGCTTCTTTGACCACATTATTAAAATGAGTGTTCCCTTTCATATAACATTATCAAGTTCTATTTTCTTTACTTATCATTACCTGGAATGACTGTATGTCATTGTTTCTTGACAACTGTGTGTCTCCCTGACTATAATGCCAGCTCTGTAACAGAAGGGACCCTGTCTGTCTCGTTCACGGTTGCATCCTCAGCACTTGGACCAGAGTCTGACTCATAGCAGGCCCCCAGTACCTATTTGCTAAATGAGTGAAATCGTTGGTACTGCTACTCACATTTCTTCTTCTTAGGCTGGCCCCTAGGACCATTCATTCTCATTCAAGTCGAGTATAAATCTTGTATCATTCCAGAAGATCAAAGTTGGAAAGCATCATACGCATAGAAGAGGAAAAAACCTTTATTGCTTGGATCAAGTCTGCTTCAGATAAGAAGGAGAGTTTCTTCACTTTGCTTTCCAGACTTTTTTCACATTGCCAAATATTTTTGACCTTAAAAATTCAATTCAGTTACTACACTGCATGGAAGTCTTCATTTTCCTAGACAGAGCAAACTATTTCCTGTTTGACATCTCATAGAACATTGTATATATGTCTGCAGAGTAAAGCATATGAGATAGTGACAATGAAGTGAGAAAAGAGTAATTTCTAACTCACCGCTTCCAGGGGAACGCATAATATGTTAACTAGAAAAAAAATCATTAAACTGTACAGTGGAACATCTGTTTTCAGGTTTGTCACCAAAAGGAAGTGATTGTTTCCATCAAAGGGAATCAGAAAATCCATTACTTTTAACTCTCTATACAGATCACTTATCTCAAAGAAAAAATACTGCCACTCGCATATTTAAGTTCAAAAGAAAGAATCATAGCATCATTGCTAGGATTTAAAAATGAGGCTAGCTAGAGTTAAAACATGTACAAACAACGAGAGAGAGAGAGAGAGAGAAAGAAAAGAAAAGAAAGAAAGAAGAAAAGAATGTGGACTCCATAAAAATTTAAAACTTTTGTGTATCTTATGTTTGATATGGATCTAGTATCCAGAATATATAAAGAACTCTTACTACTCAATAACAAATACAAAAACAATCCAAATTAAAAATTGAACAATGAACACAGACACATCTCCAAAGAAGATATACAAAAGGCCAATGAGCACATGAAATCATGCTCAATATTATAAGTCTTCAAGGAAATGCATATCAAAGTCACAATGAAGCATCATTTCACACCCGCTACTGTGTCTATAGTTTTTTTAATGGAAAATAACAAGTGTTGGTGAGGAGGTGGAGAAATTGGAACCCTTGTGCATGGCTGCTCTGAATGTAAATTGGTGCTGCCACTGTGGAAAACAGTTTGGCAGTTCTTCAAAAAGTTAAACATAGAATTACCATATGACTCCCAGTTACACTCCTAAATATAGACTCAAAAGAATTGAAAGAGGATCTCAAACTAGTCCATGTGCGCACATGTGCATAGCAGCCCAAGGCATAATAACCAAAAAGTGAAAAGAGCCCAAATGTCCATGAATGGATGAATGAACAAGTGGTGATATCCACATACCCTGAAATATTATTTATAATATTATTCGTAAAAGGAAAGATGTTCTGATACATGCTAAAATGTGAATGAACTTCCAAAACATTATGCTAAGTGAAAGAAGTCAGAGTCAAAGGTCACATCTTGGATGATGATGATTCCATTTGTATGAAATTTCCAAAATAAATAAATACATAAAAAGAAAATGTCAATTAGTAGTTGTCAGGAAATGGGCAAAGAGTTTTACTCTGGAGTGATAAAAGTGTTTTGAAACTAGATAGAGGGGGTGGTTGTGCAACAATTAAATGTCACTGAATTGCCTACTTCAAAATAGTTAATTTTGTGTTATGTGAATTTCACATTCTTTTATTTTATTTTCAAAAATAACACAGGAAACTAGTATTGACTAAGTGAAAATTAATTGGCTTAAGCTCATTACTTAAAATCTGTACCTTGAAACTCTTGTGTTGATAAGACTTCTCTCTGACTAGTCCAGAGACCAATGTCTGAATCAAACCACCAGCTGGGCAAAGAAAATATTGTTCTTACATTCCTTACCAGTATTATATCCACCACCATAGCTTTCTGATTCATTCAGAGATCATAGGGAAGAAGAGATTTCAGAAACCTTGAGACAGAAGAATCCAGACTGAAGGTGTTGGACCATCCCAAGGGGAACCTACCTTCTCATAGCAGATGGAGGGAAAGAAAGAGCTGTAGTGATGTGCATCTCATACTTCATGGTCAGTAGGTCAGAGAGCCAGACAAGAAGGGACTGAGAAGTTACTTTTACAGTGTACAACAAATTTCATATAGAAGGTGACAAAAATGTGTACACATTTTATTAAAGAAACTATTAAAATTGTAATAATATATATCGATAACAATTGTGAATACAAGTCATATTTGACTTCTGTAATTATAAGAGGTACTTAAAATGGTTACTGTTCTGATTATGATGAACATCTCTTAAAATGTGTATACATTTTTTTTTGACACCCTCGGTGTATAGTATATAGAGGATGTTTCTTTATAGAGTAGATCTGAGAATTAGGCTAGAAGCTGTTCACACCATCCCAGTGAGTACCCTGGGGCTGTCCCGTTGACCTTATTAGTCACCCATCTCAGTGTGGGCACATGAAGTTTTGAATCTCTCCAGTAGTCTGGGTAGGGGAGGAGGGGGAAAAAATGAAGTAAAAATAAAAACATGAAAGTAAGAACATAAAACATAGGCATATTTAAAAGCAAATTAAGATGACAAAAACCAAATCAAGCAGTAGATACAGAAGTTATAATCAAAGATCTAGACAATATTTTAGAAAATGTTCTAGACAAAAATATTGTGACTATTATGGCAAAGTTTCAAGAAAACTTTATTTATTTAAAGTTATCAGTACGTGAACTCAACTAGGTTACTTTTTTAAAATTGTAAGTATTAAAAAAAAATCTAGTATTTACTTTTTGAAAAGTATTTTAAAAGGGAGAAAAAATTATATTTTTAGTGCAACACTAAATATCATGAGAACATAGAATAACGTTTTTAGAATTTTCCAGCTGTTTGACACTAATCATCTTAAGTAAACAATTTTGTATGAATTAAAACAAGAAACAAATTCAGATAAGCAAATGCTTTAAACATGTGCCATGTATAAGACATTCTTGAAAAATAAAAAACTTGAATACATACTCGTAATATTCAGAATGAAAATCTCAGTACAAAGCTTTTTGGTATAGTAGACTAGTAGTGAACATCAAAATAAACACAGAATTAAATCTAAGTAATTTTTATATAAATGGCTATAAAATTGAAAGCAAATATTAACATTATTGTCAGAAGGAGATCTATGTACTATAAAATAACCTAATTGAATAACATTTATATGTTCCCAAATCCCCTGGGGCAAGATGACCCAGTGTTGGTTATAATATCTTTATTAAACTACAAAAAAACTAATTTATGGTGCTTATTGGAGACATACATTAGACCAATAATGTAAAGAGCATAAAGCACATACAAACATAAGACACATTTAAAATATATTAATAAGATGTAATGGCATTTTTGATTTCAGACAGATTGTAACTCATGGCTAGAAGTATGAAAGCAAAGAGCAGTCTATAAGTATCAAAGAACGCAAAACAGTTATTTATGCACAAGATACACTCCATAGTGAATAACAGCATCACAATATTTAAGACTCGCGGTAGAAAAAGAAACTGAAGATGACATTTTGTGAGAGATTTTAACACGCTTTTCTTGGCCTTTGTCGGATCAAAAGAGTAAACAGTGTAGATATTGAATTTAGCCTTGTAATTTATATCTGTATTGAATTTTGTACTCTGCAAGTCTTATAAAGTCACATGATGCTTAATGATGAGGACACATTATGAAAAATGCATCCTCAGATCATTTCATGACTGTGCGAACATCATGGAGTATACTTATGCAAACCTAGATGATTTAGCCCAATCCCACCTTGGCTATGTAGTAGGGATTAGTGCTACAAGGCTACAGACCTGTACAGCATGTGACTGTACTGAATACTATAGGCAATTGGAACACAGTGGTATATGAATGTGTCTAAACATAGAAAAGGGACAGAAAAAATAAAGTAGAATCTTATGGGACCACCATTGTATATGCTATCCACTGTTGACATCAACACCATTATGCAGCACAGGACTATGTTTTGTTTTCAAAAGTTCATGGAACATTGACAAAAATTTAGGTAGCAAAGTTTTTAAATTTCAATTCATTCCAAAATGATTTAAATGGACTGTTGTGATGGTTAATTTTAGATGTCATTTTAACGAGGTTAAGGGATATCCAGATAGCTGGTAAACATGATTTCTGGGAGGGTGGATTCAGAAGAAGTTAGTGTTTGAGACAGTAGACTGAGCACAGAAGACCCACCCTCGCTAATGTGGGCCAACATCATCCAATTTCTTGAGGCCACAATGGAACAAAAAGGTGAAAGAGGGACAGATTGTCCTCCCCTTCCTAAGCTGGAGCAACCATCATCTCCTGCCCTGGAACTTGGGAGCTCCTGGTTCTTGGACTTTCAGACTCTGGGACTTAACCCCTGCAGCCCATCACCACCACCATTTTCAGGTCTCCAGTCTGTGACTGAATTACACCATAGACTTTTCTAAGTTTCCAGCTTGCAGAAGGAAGAGGATGGGACTTTTTGGCCTCCATAATCACACAAACCAATTCCTATAATAATCTGTGTGATAAACAGTGGGGGCAGGGGGTGCTGTGAAGAACAGATCTGAGAGCAGACAAGCAGTTTCCTGGCACAGTTAGATGTTCCTGGTATATATATTTTTCATCCTTCTGTATTCATATGCTTTAGACATTCTAATTTATCACAACTTACATTATTGCTTTTCATTTTCTTTTTGTTTAAAGTCTGATAACTATTTTAAAAATTTTTTCATGGGATTATTTTTGATTTATTGAGTATTTTGTGGCTTTTTTTCTCACTCTATATATTTGCTCTTCTAATTCAGGAAAATACCTCCTTTTATCTCATCATCCTTCTGAGATTATTTTTCTTCTCCCTAAAGTATATGATTTTTCTGTTAGTATATTCCTGTTAGCAATAAACCCTCTTCTACTTTATTGACTTGAAATGTCTTTTTAAAATCTTTATTATTGAATGGTAATTCAGGATTGACAGTTATTTTTTCCAAGCACATTTCTTTTGGTTTCTGTTGTGGTTGAGAAGTCAGTTACCATCCAGTTGCCTTTCCTTTGTAGGTTATCTGTGTTTTCTCTCTGGCTACTTTCAAGATTTAATTGTCTTTGGTGTTTTGCCATTTCATTAAGATGTACCTATCCATCCTGAGGCTCTCTTCAAAACCCAGTAGTTAAGAGCATGGACTCAGGAGCCAGAGCACTCCTATAATTTCCCAGCTACAAGTCTGGGTATATTATTTAAGTTTTCCATGCCTCAATTAACCTCACATGTGAGGATGAACATCATTGCTATATGTAAATTGCTCAGAACTCTGGTTTGGGTTATGCGCTTTTTCTGTTTGGTGTTTTAAACATTTACTTTTAATTTTTTTTCTTGCTTGTAATGTATTAGTCTTTCTGAATCTAAGGTTCATTGTCTCCAAACATTTATACATTTAAATATTTCCTCTCCCTCTTTCTTCCTGTTATAGTCTAAAGTAAATATTTATTGGAGTGTTTTATTCTATCATGCAAGTCTCTTAGTCCTTCCTTTTCTTTCAAATAGCTCTTCTAGTTTGTTAATTCTTTTTACAACTGCTTCTAACCATTCATTCTATTTTTACAGTTGCTTCTGACAGTCCATTCAGTCTCTAATTTCATTTCTAAGATCTCTATTTTTTAAATCAAATTTCTCTGATCAATTTTTGTAATTTCACTTTCTTTTGTCATACTTTTAATACTATATTTTTTAAAAAGATATGTTAGGCATGATTGGTATTTTTATCAGACAATTCTAGCAACTAGTAATTAAAGATCTGATTCTGTAGGTTTTTTTGGTTTTGTTCTATTTTTTTGCTTCATGTAACTCTCACTTGGGTAACTCGGTTTCTAATATGCCTAGAAATGTCTCTGGAATGTCAGATGTGGAAAATTCTTGAAGTTGGTTGTGTGTGTGTGTGTGTGTGTGTGTGTGTGTGTGTGTGTGCGCGCGCGTCTCACTCTGTCGCCCAAACTGGAGTGCAGCAGCATGTTCACGGCCACCCAAGTAGTCACCTGATGGGCTCCAGCGATCCTTTGGCCTCAAACCATCCAAGTAGCCAGAACTACAGTCAAGCTACCACGCTCAGCTAATTTTTGATTTCTTGTAGAGACGAGGTCTCGCCAAGTTGCCTGGGCTGGTCTCGAACCCGCGGGTTCAGGCAGTACACTCGCCTCGGCATCCCAAAATGCTGGGATTATAGCCTGAGTCACTGAGCCCAGCCGAAACTGGGGTTTTTTTGTTTTTTTCGTTTTTTTTTGGGTTGGAGTCTCACTCTGTCGCCCGGACTGGAGTGCAGTGGCCGCTCCCGGCCACCGCAGCCTCGACCTGCTGGGCTCCGGCGATCCTTCCGCCTCAGCCTTCTGAGTAGCCGGAATTACAGGCCCGCGCTACCACGCCCGGCTGATTTTTTGATTTATTGTAGAGATGAGGTCTCGCTGTCCAGGCGGGTCTCGAACCCGCGGGCTCAGGCAATCCACTCACCTCAGCCTCCCAAAGGCGCGGGATGACAGGCTGAGCCACCGAACCCGGCTCGAATCTGGTTTTTAAATGCATTTCTTCAGAGAGGATTTGCTTTTGCTTCTTCTGGATGTGGTGTAAGGTCTGAAATTAAGAGAAATAGTATGTGCTACTTTGACTTCTGAAACTTGGAGGACCACAAATGGCCAAATTATAATGCCCCTTCCCAACTCTGCTCCTTCCAATGAGGTTCCCTAGCCAAAACCTCCTACCGAGTGCCTGCTTATCCCTGAATGGCATGCTTCAGTTTCCTGCCAGTCTGTAGAATTATTCAAACCAACCAACCACAACGTCTCCAAGGAACCACGTGTCACCTCCACCTCTTAATACTGCAAAGCCTGCCTGGCAGAATCCCAAATAAAACATTGGGCTTTGTGGACGTTACCAACCTATAACACTTCAAATAAATTTCTATCTTGGGAGTTTGGAGACTCATTTACATGTAACATAAAGAGAGGCCTCACTGTAAGGTAAGAGTAAGCAAAGTTTATACCGTCACTCAGGGAAAGAGCTTTTCTCTTCTATTTTTTCTTTTTCTTCTTCAATCAGAGTCAACGACAAGATAGACATACGTCCTCACCATCTATCTCTCTGGAGTGCTTTTCCTGCCTTCGACTGCAGGCAGATGTTGGCCTCTAACAACTCCTTATGTGAAGGTTTTTAATTTGATTCTTCGTCTTTCAGCACCATGGCTTATTTCCTATCACCTGCATATAGGACTTATTAAACCCACTCAAGGAATCCCCAAGTAAAATACTAACTCTTGTGCTTACTTGCTCCAAAATTTCCCTTTTCTTGTCCTTTATGACTTCCAAGGAATTGTTTTTCTTTGGCAGATGCTCCATCATTCATTAAAAATATTTCTGTTTAGGCCGGGCTCTGTGGCTCAGCCTGTAATCCCAGCACTTTGGGAGGCCGAGGCGAGTGGATTGCCAGAGACCGCGGGTTCGAGACCCTCGCAGGCAACTTGTCGAGACTTCCTCTCTACAGTAAATCAAAAATTAGCCGGGCGTGGTGGCATGCGCCTGTAGTTCCAGCTACTTGGAAGGCTGGAGCCCAGCAGGTCTGTGGTGGCCAGGAACGTGCCACCGCACTCCAGCCTGGGTGACAGAGTGAGACTCCAACTCAAATCCCCCCGTCCAATATATATATATATATTTCTGTTTATATATTTTATACAGCTGCTTTTATTTTATTATTATTATTTTACTATATCAGGAAGGGTTTTCTAAACATCTCTCTCTTCTGTTTCTCTCTCTCTCTCTCTCACACACACACACACACACACACACAAAACTACAATACAAAATTTAACCTGAGCCTTTCTGCATGTGATTAAATGTTCTCCGAGCATGTGATTATTATTGGTTTCACAGCTTTTAATCATAGAAATGTAATCATAGAAATGTAACAATTCTATTTTGAGACATCATTTTCAAAAATCTTAGTATTTTTTACAATTATAAATAGTGCCACAACTACAGGAAGGTGTACAAGAATCTTTGTATCTCTGATTATTTCCTTAGAATAGATTCTTGGATGTGTTATTATCCTGACAAAGGGTATGAACTCTTTTGAGCTCTTGATACATTTTGCCAAATTGCTTTCTAGAAAGGTTGTAGCAATTTACAATTCACTGCAGTGTGTGAAAGGTGAAAAGTGATGCATCATAGATGATTTAATGTGCATTTCCTGATTACTTATGAGATTGAACATTAACTGAGTGTGCTATATGTTTAACCAATTTCCTTGTAAGAATATCTGGTAATTTTAATCATCCAATTTGGAGCTTTGTTCATTGCTTCACTCAAAATATTTGTGGATCTTACTCTAAGCATAGCACTGTGTTAAAATGAAGGATTAGCTCACCAGTTTAGCATACTTCAATACCTATGGAATCGCTGGCATACAAGGGGACAATTATGTAATGATGCCAGGAAATGTAGCGGCAAATGAAGGCTTCTGCTCAGGAAACACAGGGCTCTGCAAAAGAAAAGATCCTTATTTCACTGTTTTGAATAATCAAAATGAGCCTTAATGTAATTTCATGCTTTCTATTGGAAAGGAAAATGCCATATTGAAATCTAACTTTAAATGATTTTTAATTTGGCTATTTTACAGTTAATATTGTTCATTCACCCCAGGGCTGTTTAGAAACTGTTCGGTACTTGTTATTTGCTATACCAGCATCTTGCTCAACACCATTGCCGTTTCCATCATCTTTAGGAGAGAATCTGTTCATTGTCACCTACAGGAAATCGGAGATGTTATTTAATGAACGATTGCAATGCAACACAACTGATAAAGCCATTGACTTTTCTCTTAGTTGTACTCATCACATTCATATGATAAATTCTTTCCATGTGATGATCCTTTGGAACGCCCATTCATTTGTCTTCCTGTTGCACTGTCAAAACTATTCATGAGAATTTCTCATCGTAGTGAAGGCCACTCAAGTAAAAATACAGCCATCTCAATGAAATTGGGTGATATCCCCACCAGAATGCTCCTTCAAACCCCAGATAAACAGCTTGATGCCTCTTTGTCCGCTTTATATCCAGAGACAAAGGGTCTGTCGAGTCTGGATGCTGCAGGCAATGATAGAAATATATGCACACTCCTCATTTGTCTGAGAAACTGGAACCAGAGGGTAATTATATATTGTTTTTATATTTTATACTATACTACATATACTAGCACACTATGGATAACTAATATGTATACTTTTACATTTTTATATTATATATATAAACATATATAATACATACACACATGTATTCTATATTATATGTTCATATATAGTACTTAAATAAAATACATCTTTCATATTATATTTTATATTATATAAGTACTATATAATATAAGAATATAAATATGCAATACATATGTATATATAATATAGAATATAAAAAGATAAGTGTGTATCTAAAACATATGTGTGTATATATATACTTTCACTGAAAAAATAGAAGTAGGTAGATTTGAATGCAGAAAAAAGTAGACTATCTATGAAGAAACAGTTTTATTTAGGAAACAATTTTTTTTAGATTTTAAGTTTCTTTTTTAATTTTTGTTTTGGTTTTTGAGTTGGAGTTTCACTCACAGCACACTCATGGCCACCCCAGCACTGACCTGCTGGGCTCCAGATATCCTTCTGCCTCCGCCTTCCAAGTAACCAGAACTACAGGTGCACACTACCATGTCTGGCTCCTTTTTTTTTTTTTTTTTCTGGATTTATTGTAGACACGAGGTCTCACCAAGTTGCCTGGGCTGGTCTCGAACCTGTGGGTTCAGGCAATCCACTCACCTCAGCCTCCCAAAATGCTGGGATTACTGGCTGGGCCGCCAAGCCTGGCCTCTTTTTTAATTTTAAAAAATTTCAGTAGCTTAGGGGCACAAATAGTTTTTGGTTACATAGATGCATTGTTTAGTGGCAAAAAAGTCTAGACTTAAGTGTTCTCATCACCCTTATCTTGCACATTGTACCCAATAGGCAATTTTTTATCCTTCCTTCTTTCCCATTCTGCCCCTTCTGAGTTTCCAGGGTCCATTGTACCATTTTGTATGCCTGTGCAATCCTTAGTTTATCTCCCACTTGTACGTGAGAAAATAGTGTTTGGTTTTCCGTTCCTGCATTAGTTCACTTGGATTGATGTTTTCCAATTCCATCCAAATTGCTACAAAACGCATTATCTCATTCTTTTTTATGACTAAATAGTATTTCCTGATATATATATGTATATATATTCTCAAATTTTCATTATTCACTGATAGGCATTTGGATTGATTTCACAGCTTTGCAACTGTGAATTGTACAGCAACAGAAATAAAAGTGTAGGTGTCTTTTTTAGTATAACAACCTCTATTCCTTTGGGTAGATACCTAGTAGTGGGATTGCTGGATTGAATGGTAGATCTTCTCTTAGTTCTTTGAGAAATCTCCGTATCTGTTTCCATAGAGGTTGTACTAATTTACACTCCCACCAACAGTGTATAATGTTCCCTTTTCATTGCATCTAGGCCAACATCTTTTTTTTTTTTTTTAACACTGGATTCTGACTGGGGTAAGGTGGTATCTCACTGTGGTTTTAATTTGCATTTCCCTGATGATTTGTGATGTTAAGCAATAATT
Source organism: Carlito syrichta (assembly GCF_000164805.1). Lineage (NCBI taxonomy): Eukaryota > Metazoa > Chordata > Mammalia > Primates > Tarsiidae > Carlito > Carlito syrichta. The sequence continues at coordinate 623,230 of NW_007247427.1, forward strand.
TCCTTTTTGATGATAATTTTCGCACTACATTTCCCAGTGCACTATCTTCAAGAAAGATCCATTTATGTTGTAGATTGCCAGAGCTGAGAACATCTTTCCTAATCTCAAGCACCATAAGCTGAATCCTGGTAGATGTGATGGATGATCAGAGTACCCTATACCATTTATGGCAATTTTAAAGAAAAACTTATATTTATTGAAAGAGAAAAGAAGAAAGCAAAAAAGAAGGGAGAGAGGGAACGTTGGGTAGTGGGAGGGAGAAGTCTGCAGGGTGGCAAGGCAGTTCCTCTGGTCTCAGCTGGGCTTGCTTGTATATCTGTAGTCACCTTTGCTGGTCTTGGCTGGTCTCCTCCACCATGCTAGGCTATGCTTGCTCTCACAGTGGAGGCATCACTCAAAAACAGAGAATGGATGCATTCTAGGCCTCTTGGGTTCTAGGCTTGAAACTAGCCCACCACAATTTTCTTCATTTCCTGTTGTCCAAAGCAAATTCCAGTATCAATCCAGACTCAAGGAATAGGAAAATGGACTCCACCTTCTGCTGGGAAAACCTGCAAAGTTGTATTGTAAGGAACACAATTAAACAAAAGAAGAATTGGGACTATTTTTGAAATCTCACCTACCTGACATAATTATTTGAAATATAGCTGCATGAATTATCCTTCCTAATGTTTTGTGTATTCACATGTATTACATGTAATTTTAATGTTAAAAATCATGCTATGTAAAGTTATTTACATTGGTTATGTAAATAACTTTATATGACCAGTATCTTTCCAGGTCAATACATATAACTAGATCATTTTTTGATGCCTGTTCAGGGTGTAATAAATAAATATGCCATAATTTGACCATCTTTCCTATGGTTAAAAATATAGTTGACTTTTTTCTTACTGCAAGATTATCTTTACAGACACATCTTTTCATATTATAGCTTTAATTGTAAAAGTTTGTTTTCTAAAAGAGAAATTTTTGGCTCAAAGAGTGTGTACATTTTTTATTTTAGTGAACTATATTTACTTTATAGAAAGGAGCTAGTGGTGGTGATATATTTGTCATAGTAATTGGCACTAGTTGCTGGCTCAAATAACACTAAAACACATTGACTCAACACAAACAAAGTCAGATGCATATCAGGCTATCTTGAGTAGCTCTCCTCCATGCAGTGACTCAGGAATCTCAACTCTTTATACCATATGCCACTGCCATCTCAGATAGTGACCTCAAAGTTCTTTTACTAGATCCTCTGCATTCAATAAGCTGCCAAAAAGAGAGGGAGATAGAATAAGGAAGATAACAGGAGATCTTTTTGTTCATTTGTTTGTTTGTTTGTTTTAGAGATGTGGTGTGCAATTCAGAGCTAGATATACAAATGTTGATTATGCAGGTACTCTTGTTGATGAGGTGTGACCCTCCTTCCCCTGGCAGTTCCCCTCAACTGCCAACCCCACCCCCTCCCCTGGCAGTTTCCCACTACTGCCAATCCCTTTCTTATAGTATTATGATAATTGTTCAAGGTCTGCTTATGAGTGAGAGCATATGGTACTCTGTTCTTTGTTTCTGTGATAGATCACTGAGTATGACAGACTCTAAATTCACCCATGTTGCTGTGAAGTTCATATATTTGTCCTTCTTTATGACTACATAAAATTCCATTGTTTATATGTACCACATTTTTTTAATCCAGTCCAGCTTTGATGGGCAGCATGGTTGGTTCCATGTTTTTGCTATTGTGAATAGAACGGCAACAAACACTCGTGTGCAGGTATCTCTTTTGTAGAATGATTTGAGTTCCTCCAGGTATATTCCCAATAGGGGAATTACTGGGTCATATGGAAGGCCAATTTTTGGTTCTTTCCGAAATCGCCACACTGTCTTCCAAAGAGGTTGGACTAGTTTGCATTCCCACCAGCAGTGTAGAAGCGTTCCTTTTTCTCCGAATCCTCGCCGGCATCTGTTGTTGTTTGTTTTATTAATGATGGTCATTCTTAACAGGAGATGTTTTAAGACCAAGCCTTGAAATGACCATATCTTTTTCATCCATGTTTATTTGACCAAAACTCAGTCAAATGGCACAGCTCAAAAGCACTCAGCATACTGAATGCATATGTGTCCTTGTGCTCTGAAGGTACCCTGAGTCACTTTGACTATGACTGTTAAAAAAAAAAACAGCATTGCATAGTGGAGAAGAGGGCAACTGCAGACATAGTAGCCCGGGCTAGAATCCCTGCCAGCATTTACCTTCTATGGAACGGGACCACTTTACTTCTGGGACCCAGTTCATCTCCAAAAGAATTGGGATTAATAACAGCCTACCTCATGGGGTGGATTCATGGGGTAAGAAATTAATTGGGATAATACATATAAAGAATTTATACCAGTGCCTACTATTAGTGCTCAGTAAATTTTAGAATTGCTACTCTTTGTGGATATTCTTACCCTAACATATACATTGCACCATTAATAGCATCCTTGCCTTATACGTGAGAAAACTGAGGATTAGCAAGACAATCCACGCCCCTCAAAGTCTGGCCAATAAAAAAACTTGTATTCATACTCAGGTTGAGTGGATCTCAAAGCCCAGACTCTAAATTGCACCCTGTCCTCTCCCATCCAGAAAGTGCACACAATAGCCAAGCATATATAAGTGATTTTTCTGCTCGCTTGGCAGAAATCGTTGCTTGTCTTGGGGTAACTTCAAGGTAAGGAGAGTAAAGCCAAATGGTGCCATCTAAAAAAGAGGAAAAAAATTTTTTTTTCTCAATATATTCTTACAAGTATATTTCTTTATTCAGATAAATGATACCTCAGACCTACCTTTATTGGCAAGTGCCCGTAGACCAAAATGTTCTAGCTGAAGTTGTCTTGGTAGGATAGAGTCTGAGATCTTTCTCAACCTGGGGCAGGAGGCCAACATTCTTCCAAGCAGCCAGGAAGCTAATGCTCACTGCCCTTGGCTTTGGATCCCATCGGAGGCAGCAGACGAAGTGCCACAGAGCAGCAGCCAACATGATCGGCATTTTTCATTTCTGTACAAGTTTTTTTGTCTGATCACTTGGCAGTGTGTATTACTGAAACTAATTTGTAGTCTCTATGTCCTGCCAGAGCCTCAAATTGTCAAGATATCTTAGAAAGGCAGATGTACACTGGTTTGTAAAGTAAAAAACCTACTTAAGATACTCTTAACAGAGGGCTGTGGTGCTGGGAGGGGTCCTCCATTAAGAAGGTGAACAGCACATTGACTTGAAACACCAAATGGCGAAAACAGAGTAAACTCAAGTGCAGATAAGGACAAATCATGGATAATGCAAAAAATCGGGAGAATTTTGACTCTGCTATTAAAGAACATTGTAAAAGAAACTTTCTGTTCCTTCTTTCTTCCAGAAAAAGCCCAACCATTAATGAGAAATAGGTCCAATGTTATCCCAAAACGCAGAAGGTACATTCAATGATATTGCATTATTTCAGTCAGTTCTTCCTCATCTTCTAAAGTAAAATAAAAACGGAGATTCCGATTAAAACAAGTGATTATTTTATGTGAAGACAGATGAAGTTAACTCTGAGAAAATTTTTGTGGAATTTTCCAGTCTCAAACTGAAAGATGTTTTGTAGTACCCTTACTTCCTCTTGCTTATAGAAATCTAACAGCCCAGAAGAAGCACCCGAGTTTCAAGTTAGGCTTGTTATAAATCCTACGTCTTTGGCTCTAAATACTATACACCTTTGCCACTTCTGAGCATTGTGCAGTGATCAATAGTCCTGGTCTTCAAACTGGGAATGCTCATAGTAGTGCTATGCCCTTCATAATAAGATAGTGAATGTGGTTATACCTGTAAGTCTATAAATCTGTATCTCTAGATCTTGAGAGAATTAAGCTAGAAAATAGATGAGAAGATCATAACACATTTGTTAAAAGAATACCCTTATAGGTTCCTAATCCTTGAAACTAATGTCACAAAATAAAACCATTTTTTTTTCACACTCTGTCAGAGAGAAAATGATTCATCTCTTTAGGACAATTTTTATGTTTTTGCTATTAGAGCTAAGTTAGATTGCTGGACCAACGACTTAGCGATACACAGTCTATCTATTGTCAAGGCAACAAAGTCCAGGCGTTTCAAGTATAATAAACTGACTGTGTTCAAATCCTGGTTCTGCTGCTTACTGGGACTACATATGTCCTTCATATAATTATTTTGGCAACACACAGTGAAGAGAAGGTTGTTTAAATTTATTTTAGCTCAAATCAATTAAACACATAATTATTGAGTACTTTTTATGTTCAAGAAATTGTGCCACACATTGTAGGGGCCTCAGAGATAAATAGAGCATGGTAATACTTCCCACAAAATTTTTTAGACCAGCTAAAAAAAAAGAGATAGGACAAATTATACATAGTTGTAGTATAAGGTGAAGTTTGAGAAGTCCTATCTAAGGATCTCCATTGAGGGTTTCAGGTAATAAGAATGGGGAAAGCTCAGGTCCCATTGGTTGGGTCAGGAGGAATTTCAGAAAAGCAGTGGCAGTTAAGATGAGAACAGAGGCAAGAGGATGCCAGGAGGAAGTAGAAGGCAGGATAGAGCACTGCCTGTGAACAAACACATAGAAGTCAGACAAATTCAGAGAGGGTTAAAAGAATACAATGTGAACTCCTTTGATAGAAACACAAAAATTGAGAGAAATATGCCTAGAAATATAAGACAGGGTCTGGAATGCCAGGTGTGGAGTTCTCACCTAACTTTGAAGGCAGTAAAAGTGGACATTTACTGATAAGTACCAAGTGCCACTGGAAGCTTCTAGAAAGAGATTAAATACTAGCTTAAACTCTAGATGCAAAGATACTCAATCAATAGGAAGCAACCTTATGAGTTTTCATACGTGAAAATAGCAGATTAAACTTTGAATAGAAATTTATAAATTAATTTACAATTTTAAAGAATGTGTTGGAATTTTATCACACTTTACCAAGCGGCAGGCTCTCTGAAAGACCTTTTTGCAGGAGGTGAAATAATTAAATTGGAGATTTGGTATACCTTTTCAATCATTTTATTAAAAAACTCATTCTGGTTTTCTCTGAAGGAGAGATAAACTACTGCTAAGGAAGTGGCTAAATCTTTTTTCAAGTACTGTATTCACCATAAAATATATGACACTATTCCCAAATAACACCTAATAGAAGCTGGCCACATCTAAATCAGAGAATACGTGCCTTTTTAAAACTAGTTTTTTGTACTCATTTTTATTCCAGATGTTAGGAGTACAAAGACAACTGAGATATACTCGAGAATGAAATAAGAGTGTATAAACAAATCTTTACAACACAGTGATGCAGTAATACCCAGTATGTATAGGGGAAATGGGACAAACAAGAATTTTCTGATGTAATGTTTGATTGGGTCTTGAAGGCAATAAAAGTTGTCATGGCAGTATAGGGTAGTGAGTAAGTTTTTTTTTTTTCTAGGCAGAGGGAGTTGACAGGCACAAATGCTTGAAGAGATGGCAAATCCATGTGGCTACTTGAGGGAAAATAAGTGATTTGGTATGCTTGGGTGTCAGAAATCTGTTGGAGGTGTTCAGCAAGACAATGGTGTGCTCAAATTGTCTTTTAGTTTGACATTTATAGTGGGAGTATAGATGTTGAATTGTATTCAAAGAGACTTAGTGAGAGCCTATGGCAATGGTTCAGATAAGAGCTGAGAAATTATGAGAACCATGATTAATTGTCATGCCAAGGTGTTGAGTATTACTATTAAATGAGATACGTATTCCAGAAGGAAAATGATTTATATATGTATTGGATTTATCAAAATTGTGTGTTGGGGAATGGATGACAAGAAATTGCTTAATGAGTACAATGTATGTAATTTGGATAATGAATATCCTAAAGCTCTGACTTGACTGCTGTGGAATCTATCCATTAGCAACATCGCACTTATACTTCATAAATGTATACCAAAAATATGTGTATGGGTCAATGGCTGAGTCTGAGTGCCTTCAGGGATACAGCCAGGTATAACTGGCAGATAGTTGGAAATAGGTTCCTGGGACTCAGAAAATAGGAAAGAGGTGTAGAGTTGAGAGGGATTGGAAAATGAGTTGTAGCTGAAACTTTGGAAGCAGATAACCATAGAGGAGAGGGCTTAGAAAAGCTTTTGTGATTTTTTTTTTTTTTTTTTTGAGTTGTTCGAGTCTCACTCTGTCGCCCAGACTGGAGTGTAGTGGCTGCTCCCGGCCACCGCAGCCTTGACCTGCTGGGCTCCGGCGATCCTTCCGCCTCAACCTTCCAAGCAGCCGGAATTACAGGCATGTGCTACCAAGCCCAACTGATTTTTTGATTTATTGTAGAGATGAGGTCTCGCTGCCCAGGCAGGTCTCGAACCCGCGAGCTCAGGCCATCCACTCACCTCTGCCTCCCAAAGGTGCGGGATTACAGGCTGAGCCACCGAGCCCGGCTGCTTTTGTGAATTTGAAGCCTGACACTGTCTGGCATAAAGTGAACATCAAGTAGTGTTTATTGAATGAATGACCTACTGAGTGAGGGAAAGGCTAACTATCTCGTCTTTCCTCCTGGAATGCACTTCCCCTTGGGCCCTACCATCCCCGTTCCCTTGATTTCTTATTTCTCTGTTTCTTCTCATACTTGTTTCTCCACCTGTTTGTTTTCTTCATATGGGTGCTCCCCAATTGTCTATCCACCAAGACAAAGGATGCAGGATCTTTTTATCTCAAAGGCTTCACAATCTAACGAGGAACTAATTTTTAAAGCTCTAAGAAAGTTGAGGAATAATAAATTCCTGATAAAACTGACAATTATAAATCCAATGGAAATTTTTGAACAGTTTCAGTAGAAAATAGTTTAGAGCAGAAAACCAGACTGTTATGTGTTAGAGAATAAACAGGTGGGGTGAAGAAGAAGAGGTAGGGAATTATTTTTAAAAGTTTAGTAGCAGTAGGACGGAAGGCTATAAAGCTATATTTGGAAGGAGAGGTGGTATGAAAAGTTGTTTTTGTTTAAGAAGTGATTGGTGGATAGGGAAATGGTGAGTGCTTTCCAGGCCAATAATCCAGGAAAGTATTAAAAAAAAAATGTCTTTGCTTTCAATGAACTATTTATTATATAAAACAGGCATGCAAATTAACCAGAAAGGTGCAGTCTGATAGGTGCTCTGAGCAGCTTGGAACGTGAGAGTTGGAGGATCTGGGAGCCTTCCTAAACAAAATGATAATCTAATGTCCAGACTGAGTCTTCAAGAGAAATGGGAGCTCTTCATGCAAAGACCAAGAGAAAGGGCATGCTGGGTAGAAGGAACAGTAGAAACAAAGTCGAGAAGTATTAAAAACGTGAGCATTACAGGTGTTTGTCAGATGCTTTCTCCCAGTCTGCGGAACACATTTTTATTTCATTAGCAGCAACTTCTTAGTGTTTCTAAAATTCAATTTAATAAATTGCAATTTGTGTTCTAAGGAAGTTTTGTCTAATCCAAGTCCCGACTTGATTCCGTATTTTATTGTATTAGATCTACAGTTTTAGCTTTATGCAGATCTATGCTCTGCTGATTTTTGTATGTGGTATTAAGTAAGGGTTTATTTTTGCAAATGGATGTCCAATAGTGCCAGCAAAATTTGTTGAAAAAACTATTATTTTTTCCATTGAATTACCTTGGCAGCTTTATTGAGAATCATTTGACCACGTATGTACAGGTCTATTTCCAGACTTCTATTCTGTTTGACTAGTCTATGTGCCTTTCTTATGCCAGTATCGTTTGGTCTTCTTTATTGTAGCTTTAGAGTAAGTCCTAAGGTCAAGTAGTATAATTCTCCCAACTTTATTCTTTTGCAAATTGTTTTGGTCCTTTGTATTTCCATAAAAATTTTTATAAAATTTATTTTCAACAAGAAAGTCAAGGATTTTTATTGAATTTCATTGACTCCATAGATCATTTCGGGCAGAAGGATATCTTAAATACATTGAGGCCTTCATACTATGAACATGATATGTCTCTCCATTTAGCTTTGTCTTCTTTAATTTCTCTCAACATTGTTTTGCAATTTTTAGTGCATAAGTCTTAAATATGTTTCATGGAAATTATTCCTATTTCATGTTTGATACTATTAAAATGATATTTTTTTCAATATCCAATTGTTTATTGCTGGTATATAAATGTGTAATTATTTTTGTATATTTACAAAATTTATTTTGTATCCTAATATGTCTCTAACTTATTAGTTCTAGCAGCTTTATTTTGTAGACTCTGATAAAGGGCTTACATCCAGAATATGTAAAGAACTCATACAACTCAGTAATAAGTGGACAAACAACCCAATTTTACAAAGGCAAAAACTTTTAACAAACTTGTCATCAAAGAAGAAATACTAACGACAAATGTGAAAAAATTCCCAACATCATTAATCATTAGAAAAATATAAATTAATAAAAATGATGACAAAAACACTGGAATCACTAATATTAAGCAAGTTGTCACTACATATCGACTAGAATGGCTAAACTTGAAAAAACTGGTAATAACAAGCGTTGACAAAGATTTGGAGCAAATAAAACTCTCACACTTTCCTGGGAGAAATAAAAAGTGGCATAGTCACTTCTGAAGTCAGTTTGACAGTTTCTTATAAATTTAAACATGCGTTGACCACACAATCTAGCAGTCATATTTCTAGATATTCATTCAAAAAAGGAAAATATATGTCCATATATTTGTACTTGGATTTTCATAGCAGCTTTATAGTTAAAACAGGAAAGAGCGTACATGCCCATCACAGGTGAATGGATAACAAAACTGTATTTTATTTATAATGAAGAACTATTCAGTAATAAAAAAATAACAAACTACTGATAGACATAGCGATGTGGATGAATTTCAAATACCTTATGCTAATGTGAAGAAATTGGACATAATAAACTATATACTGAGTGATTAGATTTATAACATTTTTGGGGGGGGAAGAAAACTAGAGTGGCAAAAATCAGGTCATCGTTTTTTGGGGGTTGAGGGTTGGGAGAGACCATGGACTTCACAGGGGCTCAGGGGAGCTTTGTGAACTCATGTAGATGTGTTTGTATAGTGAATGTTGCAGTGGTTCACAAATGTATACATTTCTTAAAACTTACAAAATTTGTGCATTTACTATCAGTGTATTTTATTGTAGGCAAATTATTTCTCAGCTTCAAAATAAATCATGGTGAGTTTACGTAACTACAAGTACAGGTCCATAATCCCTTATCTGACACCCTACAGATCAAATGTGCTTTAAAATTCACATTTTTTTTTCTGGAAATTTTAAAATGTTTTACAGCATATTACATAAACCCCCGTTTAATGCAATATATGAGGCAGTCCCTCATAATCACAGTATTATTTCTGCAGCAAAACATATAAATATTCATTGAGTGGGATCAATAAACTCTTTAAAGAGCCTCTTGTCACTTCAGATTAGATGATACCTCTAGGTTTAGCTGCCAATGTGTCATGAAGCAACTTTAAGGTTTGAGAACTTTTTGAATTTAGGACTGTAATTCAGGGGCTCTAGTTCTGTCCAAGTCATTTGCTGTAATTTAAGATACTGAGGTTGGAAAACTGTGAGGTTGGAGAGATGATGGGTAGAGGGTAAAAATGTGCAATTTGATATGTTTCTGGGTATATTCATATACCATAGCTACTAAAACAACAGATTTATAAAATCTCAGAAAAAGAAGTATCTACTCTCTCCTTCTATAGTAAGTACCTCCTGAAATTGCTTATGGGATCCTTACTGTAGTGAAAATTGTGAAAATCTCACCATTCATAAAGTATCACAGTACGAATATATTGAAGTCAGATGCTATATTAAAACCCTTCAAGACCCCCAACACCATTAAACAAAGTTCCAGCTGTTCAGTTACATGCACAACATTTCAATGATCTGAGCTACCACCTATGTCACCTCTCCCTGCTTCTTTACAACTGTCCTTTCCCTACACCTTAAAAACTAGATCTGGCAGAACTCGGTGGCTCAGTCTGTAATCCCAGCACTTTTGGAGGGCAAGGTGAGAGGATTGCCTGAGCCGGTGGGTTCAAGACCAGCCTGGGCAGCTTGGCGAGACCTCGTCTCTATAATAAATCAACAATTAACCAGGTGTGGTAGCGCGCCTATAGTTTCAGTTACTTGGAAGGCAGAAGTGGAAAGTTTGCCGGAGCCCAGCAGGTCAATGCTGGGGTGGCCATGAGCGTGCTACTGCACTCCAGCCTGGGTGACAGAGTGAGACTCCAATTCAAAAAAACAAAAAACAAAACAAAGCAAAACTACATCAAATACCCATTTGACCTGGCTGTTCCCACACTTTCATTTTTAAAGCCTCTTGGAATTTGTTCATGCTCTTCCCTTGGCTTAAATACCGTTTTCTTCATTTATCCTCCGGCTAACTTTTGTTCTAGAGATGACAAATGCATATAAATAAGCCATACAGAAAAGGGTAAATGGGTAAAGCAGGCAAGAGGGAATGGAAAGAAGATCGACAACAGCTTACGTGCATTGTTATATATAAAGCGCCGACATATAGAGGACCCTGAATGGTTTTTCTAATTAAAAGTGATAGTGAACTACAACATACAGATGAGGCAACATAGAGAATATCAGACTATTGTAACTCTTCTCAAATTTTCTTTATGATGTGGAATGGTTTACATATTGTGATATCTTGAATCTGCATTAGTGGCATCCTAAATTAACTCTTTTCCAGACCATGAAACAATTTGCTACATTAAATTGTTATAGATTGGGCACAGTGGCTCACACCTGTAATCCAGCACTTTAGGAGGTGCAGGTGAGAGAACTGCTTGAGCCCAGGAGTTTGAGACCAGCCTGGGCAACATACCGAGCCCTTGTCTCTATAGAAAGTTAAGAAATTAGCCACGTGTGGTGGCATATGCCTGTAGTCTAAGCTACTAGGGAAACAGAGGCAGAAGAATCGCCTGAGTCAAGGAGATCAAGCTACAGTAAGCAGGGATTGTGCCACTGCCTTCCAGCCTGGGTGACAGAGTGAATACATGAATCAAAAGAAAATTGCTGTCTTAGTGAGATCGGGCTGTTATAACAAAACACCATAGACTGGGTAACTTAAACAACAGGAATGTATTTTTCTCACAGTTCCGGAGGCTAGAAGTCCAAGATCAAGGTGCCGGCACAATGTATTTCTGGTGAAGGCTCTCTTTCTGTCTTGTAGAAGGCCGCCTTCTATCTCTTCAGTTGTCCAGGGGAAAAAGAAAGAGCAAGCCCTCTAGTGGCTCTTCTTATAAAGGCATTAATCCCATGGAGTACCTCCATTCTTATGACCTCATCTACTACTAATTATCTCTCCAAGGTCCCTTCTCCAAATACCATCATATCAGGTGTCAGAGCTTCAACATATGAGTGGAATTGGGTACGGGAGACAATTCAGAAGGAGTTGTCTTCTTGCAAAGAGCAATTTTTAAGGAATTGCAAATATATGGGGGTCACAAGTCCTTTTCAAAGAGATTCTGTCCCTTTCCTCTTGGAACTTGTAGTCAGGGTTGAACACATTAATACAGACAGGTATATTCAAAAGCCATTAGGAATAAAATGGAAAAGTTAACGCAATACATGGGTAGACAGCTAATCGCATTATGTAAAGGTCAACATAAGTGGATTTTTAGTGGAAGGAAAGGGTGAGTACCTATTCTTAGGGGAGATCAGGTAAAAGGAGGGTAAAGAATCACGTTTACCTAATCATCCCTGGAAGATTTCACGGTAGGAGTGGGAATTCAGCAGCAGCTATCAGCCTGAGTGGGAAGCTGGAAATTCCTTGTTGTCTTAAAAATGTGTGACTTTTTAAAATAAGTGAAGTACACATTAAAATACATTATAGTAAGGCAAAAGGATTCCTTTTGTTTCGTCTTTGGCTCTGAGATGGTCCTAAAAGCCCTCACCTATCATAGAAGACCATCCTTCTACAAAAGTAACATTCTAAAAATGTATTATTTTAATTCCTAGTTTTACGTCATATCTTAGATTTTGCCTGAGAAATCAGATATTTGCTATTTTTTGTGTGTAACCAAAGTTTTTTAAATATTTTCAAATTCAGGGACAAGTTGTAATATAAACGAATGCATTTTTAGACTTCAAAGACCTACAAGAGATTCTTTGGCTCATGTCTAGATAAACTTCACTGTGTGTTATCCAAAATTGATGAGCACAAAAGTCCTTTGGATAATTAGGGCTGAGTTCAAACCCTCTGCCCACTCCATCTTATATAAGGAAGGCATCTTTCAAGAAGGGTGTCAGTGGGTGCACAGGTGACTTGACAAACCTTTATTGGTTTTAAAAATCAGTCTTACAGAAAGCCCACAAGTCTCCTTAGGCAATACATTCAAGATCACATTGGGGAAAATTCTTTTCATGTGCGCCTAAAGTTTCTGTGCGCTAGTATTACATTCAATTCCTCATGTCATATCTTCAGTGGAGGTGCTCCTTCCCTGTTGTTTGTGAAAAAACCCTGGTTATACATGATTTGAAGATATTGCATCGCCTCTACATATTGTCCTTTCTAGACAGGTCCTTTAATCTTTCGTAAAGGTCTTATTTCCCAATCCTTTAATCATCTCTGTGGTAAGAAATTAAGTTCCCATTCTTCTTTGTCTCACTCTGGACATAAGCACTGACCAGTGTAATTCCTGTGAGTTATCTTTCTATTTTTCCACCCAAGTATTACCTTTGCTCTTTGAATTGAAATGTTGCCGTTGACTCATCATATCTTCTTGAGAAACAACAATAATGAAATATAGCTGTGAATACACTTCAAAAAAGACATAGAGCGTGCAAATAACCCAGAATTATCTTTCCTTTGTATTACTCTGGTTCTCTTTTGGGCCCCACTTCACAGGAAAGTATGGGTCTTGATTATCCATTTTCACCAAAGTAGCATTTATTAAGGCAGGAATTATTAACTCAGGTAAGCAAAATGATTGTTCCTTTCATCTCAGCAATTCCACACCTACTCCCCTTCCAATTGACTTTTTTTTATAGAATATTAGTTTGCATTAAAAAATCCATCTAATTGCATTGGAAAAACACTTCACTGACACGCTCCAGGCCGATACCATGTTGCAGCTGCTCCTATTTAAGGGATAATTGTAGCCTCACTCTTCTACAAGGAACTAATTCTGCTTTTGAAAGGATTTGTCCTCACAGTTTATCCTGATGAGAGAGGACTGGATTATTGCCGTGTAAAATAGCTGAATGGTCCTATTATAGCTATTATGCCACAAATGTTGCGTATTGTTGAAGATCAAAGTACTGTACCACACTCAATGGCGAGATGTACAAGCATGGCACACTTCCCAAATTATGTAAAAAAATACTGCATTTTATGAGTCATTTAGTACCATGTGAGCTATCTGTGGACCCTGTATCATTTCCTTCCAACTTTCCCTATCATTCTGAAATCCTTTATTATCTGGTTGAAAGACTTACAATCTAGTCATTTCTCAGTAGTCTCCCCAGGAAATAAACTTCAGTACTCTGTGTTCTTCCATTGAAGGATACTACTTATTACATATCATTCTATTTTGCATTTAAATTACTTTACAAAAATGTTCAATAACCCTGGACAGCAGTAAATTCTAGCTGGTAAATTGAGAGAATGTAAACATTCCCCATCAAAACCGTTAATTATGTTTTTTGAATCTTCAAAATGTGAAGGACTACTCAGGATTGGTTAGGTTCTAAGGAAGCAAACATAGCTACTTCACTCCTTAACCTCGTTGGAAAGGCAAATCTGTATACATACGTATAACGAGATGCCTTAAGATCCAAGGTGGCCCAGGCGAGGCACCAAATGAATAGTATTTTAAAAGACTGAGGCTTTCTTCTCAATAGAAAGAATGTTCATCAGTTATCAAAAACTCACCCCTTAAGTCAGAAAGGCCAGTGAAAGACTGAATGTGAATTTATGTATATAATATGGCACACTTTTATTTTAAATTGAATAATCGGGCATTTCAAAATCAACGCCTCCATATGACATTTTATTCTCATAGTTGATCTACAGATGGCTTCCATCCTCAAAGAACATCTAATCCCAAAATCTAACCAAAAATGCCTGTCAGGGAGTACCATTTTTTGTTGAATGATTTTTATACGGTTCTTGTAAATTACAGATAGGATTAACTGCCTAGAGGCTGTTTTCCCCAAAGTAACTCATTCTGTACTTGACTTGGAGACATTACTACAAGATTTGGGACTTACCTACGTAACGTAAAGAATCAGTAAACATAAAATGTATTCAGTGAAAACAGCTGTGAATTTGAAAATACAATGTGTGCAACTATAGTTAAAATGAAGATGGGTGATATTGAGACAATGAAAACAAAAGTACAACATGGCGTGCAATTACTAGTTAGATTAAATGTGAGGAAATTAGAACTAGGTCTAGGACACAGTAGGCACTTCCCAAGTTATAGATATTGATAGTATTACCCCAGTACTAGTAAGGAGAGATATTTTGTTCACAGGCACACATTTTGGAGTGTATAAACTTTCTAGCTCAGATGAATAAACTGTAACCTGGACCGTGCAAATTCATGCATATTTACTCAGAGTAACTAGGTAAATTGCCAGACTCCACCTCTAAAAGGGTAGTGCGGGTCGTGGGGCTCTGGAGTGGTGATCCCCAATGCCCTCTTGTGAGGGCCAACACAAAATGACAATCCAGCCTATTTAAAGATTCCATGTTGACGTTTCCTTTGGGTTCACCTTATTTTTCCTTCTAGACCACTAGTTCTCAGTCTTTCCTAAAAATTAAAACCACTGGGTCTTAAAAAATTTATATGCAACAGTTCATATTCCCACCTGTCATACCATGCCATGCACTGGCATAACCACTTTGACGCTGCACACTCCTTATGAAAGAAACCAGTAGAGGAATGCACAGGTCCCCATGCATTGGGGTTTTTTCTTAAGGTAGAGGAAAGTAGCGGGTCTGCAGAACAAAGTGGGAGACATCATTATCTCCCAGGCGTCAAGATGCTGATAACGATAATGACAGAAGTCAATTGCGGAGTCTAAGAAAGTTTTGAAATGATGAAATATGTTGACAATAATGCTGGATTGACGACAGAAATTTAAGCTTAGAAATGTTTAATTTAAATCTAAAAGCTTTATTATTATTATTACTGTGGAAGGAAAAACACACAGGCACATTAACTTGTGAAAGCCGATGTTATAAACCGCAAAGCTTCACTTAAATTGTATTATAAAAACCCTTATTAGGAGGAAGAACACATTTTGTTGTTTACTTTTCTTTTCTGCCTTGACAGAATTATTTTTCCGTACTGCTCCCTCTTCCCACCCTAACCTCCACCTTGAAGAAAAGACGAAAGCTGTGTTTCTGCTGCTTATAAAAAACGATAACGGGAAAAAAAGAACAACTTAGAGGACGTGAGGAGTACAAAGCAGCGCCTGACCAAAGAGTTCGTGAAGGAATCTTGCATAGACAAGACGCTCAGCCCTGTTAATTTTAATCTTTCCTTATTCTGCCTTCGTGGGTGCCCCCCACACCTCCCCCCGCCCCGCCCCCCGTCTCTTTGGTTGTACTTGACTGGAGCTCTCAATTGCAGGGAAAGAGACATAGCTATGGGAAAGTTGCGCAGAGCAGCTGGCCATCAACGCAGAGTAGAAGAGTGTGTGTAGAAGCAAAATGCTCTCTGTATCCTCCTTGGCTCCAGAAACAAGCGGAACAGAGAAAGAACTTCCAGGCTCCTTGGCAGGGTCTTGGGTGTGCCCGGCTGTTGCCTCCCGAGAAGGTAAACATCGCCCACTCCTACTCAGAACTTCCCACCGGGGACACTGGCCCAAGGGATAAATCTGCTAAGAGCCAAGAGACCCCACACTGTCCCAGCTGCCAGGAGACACCAAGTTGCAAGTTTCCGGGCTGGCGAGGCAAGGCGAGAACGCACGATTGGCGATTTCCTCATCCCATTTTCGGGCCGGAGAAATGGGGAGGCGCACTCCGAGGTCTTTCGCGGCCCGCCAAGAGCACGCTAGGGCGTCCGGCTACAAAAGAAACGAAGAACCCCATGACGGGCGGCCAGCAAGCCCACGTGTCCTCCCCGTAGCCCGAACGTGTGCCGACCCTCGCTTCCTTATTGACCCTTCGAGCCACCCCTGTGGTCTTTCGTGGGTCGCCAAGGCGGCCGCAGCCCTCGCAAGCCCTCCGGGGGCCC
>NW_007247427.1:640189-640466 GCF_000164805.1 Carlito syrichta
GCCCAGACACCTCTCTCTGTTCCGTCTGAGCTCGTTTGGCAGAACACTTTTTTATTTAAAAAGAAAAAAAAGAAAGGCAAAGAAAAGGAGTTGCTTGATGTGAGAGTGAAATGGACGTAAGATTTTATCCGCCTCCAGCCCAGCCCGCTGCTGCGCCCGACGCTCCCTGTCTGGGACCTTCTCCCTGCCTGGACCCCTACTATTGCAACAAGGTGAACGGTCTGCTTTTGTTTCCACCGTGTTCGCGCTGCTCGAGCCCGGGCGGGGGGAGGCGGCG
>NW_007247427.1:640553-688942 GCF_000164805.1 Carlito syrichta
TGTTCGCGCCTAAGGGTCCCGGCCGAGGCTTGCCGAGGGGCGTTTTAAAACATAATCCGCGAAAACCACGGAATACTTTGGGGGGGTGTCTGGGGTCCGGGAACGGAGGCAGAGGAAGAGAATGTGGTTGATTTCCCAGTTCTCCCTTCTCCCTGCCTCCGTTTCTCCCTGGGGCGGGAGGGGCTCGTGGCACCCCTTCCCCGCCCGGGCTGAGTTGCCAGGGGAGCCGCCGGGAGTCGGGCCGCGGGGACCCGGGATGCGCCCCTGCCCCCCCGCGCCGGGAAAACGGTTCCACAACTCTTTTGTTTTCCCAGACCGGTTCGGGCGGCCGGGCCACGGGTGCGGACGCTGGGCCCACGGGCCAGGGCACTGCGGGGGTATCTGGGTCACGATTTGGGGAACCGCTCCCGTGCAGGGGTGCCCGCGGAAATCGCAAGTTTGTTAGGAACCGGGCGGGCGCGTCGCGTTCAAGTCCAAGGCTGCCCCCCCGTCGGCGCGGGGCTGGAGCAGGGTCCTGGGCTGGGCCGTTCTCACGGCGCCCCGCTGACTCGGGGGCCCGGGGCCTCGGGGTCCGGGGCGAGGCGGATCGTGCCGGTGACCCGGAGGTGGGGTGCTGGCCCGCGGGTAGGACACTCGGGGAGTACGTGGGGGGGGGGGCAGTCTCCCGGCGTCTGGGAGGCTCATCCCGGAAAAGGGGAATTGGCGGGGACCCGTCCCCCAGGGCCGCCGCAGGGCCGCGGCTGTCCCCGCTTGGGGCTTGTGGGACGTGTCTCTACGGTCCCGCCGGATGAACGCTGGCGGTGGAGAAGTGAGTTCTCTGAAACACGGGGCGGGCCGCTTAGACGCCCAACTCCCGCTGGGTGATAGATCCGCCCGATACTCACAGCCCCTGCGGGCGCTTGCTGGGCGACCCCTCGGTGTCTTCCTCGGGAGGAATCCTCGGGCCCCCCAACGTTTGCCTGCTGGCGAGTCATCATCACTTCAGCCCTGCAACGGGCTACAGAGGTACTTAGCGCGCTGCATTCTCAGCCCCCGGGCTTCCCACCACGCCAGCGACTCACAGCTCCGTGTCCTGGACCATCGTGGCGCGCGCACACACGCGCGCGCGCGCGCGCACACACACTCACACACTCACACGCACACTCACACTTCTTCCCTGGGGAGAAGCTCCTTACGTTGTGTGCCCCGTAAGACACACACGCAGGACCGTGCTGGGTTGTCGCTGCTGTTTGGGCAAGTCAGCAAAGAGGGAGCTGTGGTCTTGGGCGAGGCGGACCGGCTTTCCGCCTTCGGGGAGCCCTTCAAGCTCGGGCCAAGTTGAAAGGCTCTCGGGAACTTTGGCGAGCGCGGCGGAGTGTGTGTGACAAAGTTTCAGTAATTGCCGGTAGCGGTGCCTGGAGTCTGTCATCTGTTTTGCCTTCGCACTCAAGTATTACGTTACGTTTTATTTTGTTTATGACACCAACACTTACTGATAAACAGCAAAAGAAGTAAAGTAGCGGTCCCGTCTTGGAGACGAAAGGCGTGTCCCACGGTAGTTGCCGGCACCAAAAGCTCAGAACCGTTTTGGCAATGAAACTGGACAAATCTTATTAAATGTATCAGTGATTTTAGGCTCCGAGTAGAAGGTAATGGCTTGGATACACATTTCACTCGTCATTCTTGTGGTACTAGGGTCAGATTTAATTTAAAAGTTAAATGCTTTGGAAAATCAGGAATCACTTCAATATATTAAATCATTTTCCAATTAAGTGCTTTAAATAATTTTAGTGGGTTGTGCTGTGAATTGAATAAATTAATTTAGAAAGTCTTCAGAATTTCTTTACTAGCTCATTGAAGTTCTTTTTAAGTCGCCCCGTGTATAAGAAGCAAACTGTTCTTTTTAAATGCAAATGAGCCACTATCCGAGGAATAATAGATTTTTAAAAATGCAAAGTCATACGATGTGTTTCTAATAGTAGAAAAAGACTTCATGGACATGTTTCTCCAAGGACGCCTTCTCTGGCCCATCTCTGTGTAGCAGTCCATCAGATATATTTGTCACTGATCCCTGATTATATTAAATGTGCTGGGTCATTTTCCAGGCCTCACAAAGCCCAGGCACTTGAGTTTTTTACTCCACCATGATTAGCATTGGTACAACATTTCTGTCCAGCTCCACGATTTTAGTGGTCTAGAATATAGTACATTCATTTTTGCGGTGGTTCAAGTGGACTTGCAGGGAGATGAGAAAAGGGCAGAAGTTTGGAAGAGGTGAACTAAGAAATCTGTATCTACATTTGGTAAAAACAAGTTGGATCGGACATCAAAAGAACAAGACTGCAAAGTAAACCATGCCTTGATCAGAGGTGTGATGAATATGTAGTTTATTGCAAATAACAGTCACTATGTCAGGTGATTTGTTTTTAATAGGGTGATAAGATCATAAATGACTAATTGTCTTTATTTTAAACCTTTCAACACTCTGCTATTTAAAGTTGGTGTGCTAAATCCCAGCGGAACCAGTATCTTTCGGTGCTTTAATATCCTGCAACTGTAATTACAATTTCCCAGTGACATTTTTTTTCCATGTCAGAAGAGATCCTAATGGGGAAAATGAATATCCTCTTCCTGAAGGTTTTCTAAACTGAAATGTGATTGTTTTACCCTGCTGACACTTTCCAGGCCGGCTGCTCTATAGATTGCCAAAACACGACTTACGTTAATAAATTCCGTAGGAGGAATTTTTGGAAACAGTTTAATCTAGCATTACTTTATCGTAAGAGCACATTACACTGTGGACACATCACTATGCAAACTGGTCTCCATTTTCATGTAGTCCATCGCGGGAACAATGCGAATGATGTTGGTTATGGCAAGTCTGCGAGGCATTTCTTCCACAAACAGCCAGAGCGGATGGCATGTTGCTGTATATAGGTCAGGCTTTGAAACAGCAGTGTAGCTCTCAGACACCGGACAGACACGTAGAGGCCGGAGGGAACAGTGTTCACCTCTTGCAACTTAAAGCAAGGCTATATATTTCAGACATTGAAAGATGGGTACCATACTGGAGTTTCATCTAATCAAGACTATTTTAAGTAACGTCGTGCCCCTTAATTGAACCGAATGCGACTGAAAGAAATTGGATTGAATGTGCTCCCCACTGGAGTTCAGTAGTAAAATAGAGTCCTGTTTTGTGTTCTAGTTGAAGATGTCAGATCATCAGTTTAAGTATATACCTACAGAGTAATAACAGTTCTTCTCAGTTTCTCAGTGCAGCGTCATTTCCTAAGATTGTTTTCACTGATTTTATGCTAAAATAGGACAAAGAAGTGGTACTTTTTCATTTTTACAATGATGCGATGTGTTCCGTTCTTGGTCAGTATCTGCCCACATAAGGGGTAGTAATACAATTATGTTATGACATGGCTAATGACAGGGATGGTGACCTCGACTGGCTGTGGGAGGGGAAATAATGGGCTTTACTGTTCTCAGTGGTTGCCTTTGTGGAATCATGTTCTGAATCTTTCTTCGGTTGATTTAGAAACAGGGAAGTCCAAAACACAAACCCAGACTTAGTACTAGTGATTTACAGAGTAAAGACTCATGCGTATTTAGAAGACTCGGCTTTTATTATTGAAATGAGGAGGGACAGTTGTATGTGCTCTTTCCATACAAATGCAGAAGGAAGGACTCGTTTGTGATGAACTCTGCTTGAAAATGTCAGGGCGCACATTACACATCTGATAACTTTTGAGAATAACAATATTAATTACAGTCTCTGCAAAAACTCCTTTGAGCCTATTTTCATATTTAGAATGTATGATGTATTGTACTTTAATGTGACAATACTCATCACATCTAAAATACAGGATTTGCAAGCACATTAAGATGAAGTCATGATTCTACTTTGATTAGTGTAAGAGAAAAGAAGAGGATTGGAGGAGAAGGAGAAGGGGGAGAGTTCTAAGCAATTTAGAGTATCATGCTTGATTAGGTTTTTAGCCACTTCCATAATTTCTAGGACTTTGGGAAATTCATAGTTGATACTTCATACATCATTTGTATAATTAAAACTCCCCTGGGAATTCTACTGGCTGGCAGCTTCTATAAGTTTTAAGGTCTTTAAATGTGTATTAAATAAGTATATAGGTAAGAAAGAGCATAAACCAAGCAATCATGAATTTAGCCACTAAATCAGATATCATGCCGAAAACCTCGAATGTAGCTATCTTGACTTTGTGGGATATTTCAGTATTACAAATTCCAATTTTAAACTTCTCTGAAAAAAAAATTATAGTTACGAGCTTCGGAGAGATTTGATGTTATTTATAACATGGCATATGTGGTTTAGTATTCCCACAGTTTGTCATATATTTTTAAAGTCACTAAATGATGATATTAAGGAGAATTTTGATATTTTTGCTTACTTACAAAAGCTAAACTTGTATCTAAATATCTAATTGAATGCTTATTGTGGATTTTTTTTTTAATGATGTGATCGCAAGGAGACTGAGAACAGTGGAAAGGTGGAGGACGCCTGAAACTGAAAAAAGTAGAGAAGTCTCCAAGTTCAAAAGTGGTTTCTTGGGTACCAAACTGGGTCTCAAATGTTGGTTGTGGTGTGTGGGATTGTTTCTAGTGGTCATATTTGTGTGTGTGTGTGTGTGTGTGTGTGTGTGTGTGTGAGAGAGAGAGAGAGAGAGAGAGAGAGAGAGAGAGAGAGAGACTGAGATAGTAGATATGGGCTTAATTCAAGAGGGTTAGCCCAGG
This sequence comes from Carlito syrichta, assembly GCF_000164805.1. NCBI lineage: Eukaryota > Metazoa > Chordata > Mammalia > Primates > Tarsiidae > Carlito > Carlito syrichta. The sequence goes on from NW_007247427.1 coordinate 645,306, forward strand.
AAACTGATACAGGGAGGGAGGCATTTTATTTAGCTGTGAAAGGTAATTTATTCTAATGCTTTTCAACCTTTTGCTAGGACATTAGAAAGTTGAAAAGATGCTGGGTATCTTGCTCAAATACTGGTGATCCTTCCTTTCCTGACTGAAACCAGCCTTCAGTAGCAGGTCTCTCCATGTGTCCAGTGTCCCTCCCATCTCCTCCCCAGCCAACCTCACTCCTGGGACAGCCCTGCTATCTCCCCCCCCCCAATTTTAACCTGAATCTAGGAGGTCTTTGCTTTCTCATCTGAACTTCCCTCCCTCCTCAGGCACTACACTCATCATTGTGGTTGCCTAGGCTGCCTTACTCTCTCTTCTGCTAATACTTTCACCACCATCATTATCATAATCATGTTAACATATCCATTCTTGCAGTAACCTGACTCTATTTTCTGGCTAATTGGAATCTGCCAGCCCTCAGGCCCATATTCACTTTTTAAAACCCCAAATTATTCAGCTCTCTTTTCCCCATCCCCCCTCCCCCATCTGAATGAATGACCATGGAGCCATACAATAATAGACTAAGAGAACTTAGATATGATGCTGAGAGGAAAAATAACCATGGCTGCGATTTCTAAGCTATTATAGTTCCCCTTCCACTCCCCTCCCACTTTATGCAGTGGATTTAGAGCTCAGAGATAAACCCCTTTGAACATCCTTCCTCAGTGAGAAAGCTTTGTTTAGACCCCAAAATGGAATGAAGAAGAGACTGTGATCTTCAGTTGGCAAACAGTAAATTAGGTGAGTTACACTTGCAGTAAGTACAAGGGTTAGCATGATTCTTTGTTTTTCTTGGAATATACATAGATAACTAGAATGAGAATAGCTGGCCATGCAGAACTTATCAAATTAATCGAATTTAGATCACGTAGCACCCTATATTTTAGCTCTCTGAATGTGAATCTCAAGATTTCTGAGAATTCATGAGGTAGGATGTCTATCTTATGTCTCAATAAAATGAAATGTAATTATATCATGACTTGATTAAATGCTTTTAACAATTACCCTTTTAAGATATTATGAATTGTTGTCTAGAATAAAGCGTATATTGTATGCATCCCAATCCAAGAATCTAAAATGTGTACTTTTGGCAAAAAAAAAAAAAAACAAGATGGTAGAACATTGTAGTTATTGGATGCTACGGTGCTGACCATCCTAACTGTACTTCTTGTCTGCAAGAAGCTTCCATTTGTGACATGTAGATGCTAGAATGCTCCCTTTTTAAAAATTGTTGGCTGAAATTGCCTATTCACATGAGGTATTAACTTGACCAATTTTGAAGTTGCTACTCGCCCTTTCATTTACTTCCACTTTGGAGTTATTGATATGTTTCCAGTTGATTTTTTTCTTTGAACATGCACTTTTCAGAACCAGATAGCCTGTGAGCTCCCTTGGTTGATGGTGAATTGTGTTAAACCGACTGTCTGCTAGGAAACTGGAGTGCCAAGATGATACCGCTTACATCTGCCTTAATGAATTTGAGAATTTTTTTGTTTTAAACTGTGCATGCCAAGTTTTATCCCGAAGAGCAATTTCTCATTAAAAACAGTTGAGTTATAAACTGCTTAGAAATGTGGTTTATAATGGAAGTGCCAACAGACTGTTAATTATAGCAGTTCTTCCATAATACTTTGAGACATGGAATTCACATTAACCTGAATGAGCTTTTCCTGGTTATAACATGTTTCTCCCTACAGCATTCATTTTGCAAATGGGAACATTGTATTGTTCTGTGCCTGGATGTTGATGGTGCAGCAGCAAAGATGAGAAGGGAGGGTAATGTCAGAAAGAAACGCCCTTTTCTTTCCTGACAGAAGGTATCAATAGTTCCCCAGACCTGTTTAGTTTGATCTGTGGGGAGTTTATCTTACGTAATGAAAAATTTTGAAGTTCACTTTTAAAAGCTATCCTCTGATTTCCATTTTATGTATGACAAATCATCATTGATATATACTTATAGTACCAGAGGTCGGAAAACCAGGGTCACTCTTAATGCTTATTTCTGTTTGTACATTTCTCACTTGGGAGATTTAAAGGGTTCTGCTTGAGCCAAGTGTTTATTGTTTTTCATTCCTGAGTGATGTGCTTTTATGAAACTGTCTTGAAAGAGTCCTAATCAAAGGAAGGCCATAAGAGGCTTTGCCAGTGGCCAAGAAAAAAGAATATATTTAGGGTTACCATGTGGTTCTTACAGGTTGTGTGTTGATTCATAATAGTGATGATCCAGCTTTTGCTTCACAGGCTCTTTGAAATCTTTGATGCCACTTCTGGGGGAGGGATGGTGTGACCTGGCTAGAGAAATTACTGTGTGTATGTATATGTGTATGTGGGTGTGAATTTGTGTGTTTGTGTATGTGTCCCTTTCTTGTGTTTCTTGTGGTTCTGGGTATATTTCTGGATACCATGCATGAGAATGTATCCTCAATGGAAGACTCCATCAGTGTGTACAGCAACAATAACAAAGGAAATGACTACTAGGAATACCCGATTGCTACTTCCTTTTCAGAAACTCAGCCATCTTTTTCACAGGAAAAGATGCTGTTGAGAATGGTAGGGCTTTCATTGGACATCTTATGACCTAATAAGACTAAAGAACCAGGTCTTTTTGAGGAGAACCATAGGCCCTTCTCAATAAAAGACTCCTTTTTGTTGAAGATTTGAGATCAAAACCAAGTGCCCTTAAATCTGTGTTGACTTATTCCCTAGGCAAAATAAACCTAACTGTGAGAGGATATGATCCCAACCCCTGTGTTTCCTATTCTCTTGAGAAGGCTGACTTTATTCTGTGTCTGGCAAAAGTCCTGACACTAAAACCTTTAATCCATCTGTGTCCCAATCTTCCATATAGTCAGTAGGAAAATAATTTATATTTGTGTCAAGGAAGCCTTATGAGAATTAAGGAGACCGCAGAGGTAGATTATTTTGAAATCCTGTGGTGAAAGATGTTCAAAAATTCAAAGAACGCTGGTCCGTAGTAAGATATTGCATTCTCAGCCCATTTCTTTTTTTTTTTTTTTTCTGAGTTGGAGTCTCACTCTGTCGCCCAGACTGGAGTGCAGTGGCCTCGACCTGCTGGGCTCCGGCGATACTTCTGTCTCAGCCTTCCAAGTAGCTGGAACTACAGGCGCGCACTACCACGCCCAGCTAATTTTTGATTTATTGTAGAGATGAGGTCTTGCCAAGTTGTCCGGGCGGGTCTCGAACCCTCGGTTTCAGGCAATCCACTCTCTTCGGCTTCCCAAAGTGCTGGGATTATAGACTGAGCCACCAAGCCCGACCTCAGTCCTTCTTCTATTTCTGCTACAGCAGTGGAATAAAAGTGTTGCCAAAAGTTGTGGACTAGTGATTCTTTCAGGGAGGAAGTTAAAGAGATAACCTTTCTGAAGAGTCAAAGGTGAATTTGGGAAAATGAGGTATGTGTATGTACAGTCTGTAATCTCCCTCTCTCAGATATTGATAAGTCTCCGAGGGGGCCTCTTTTTTCGCTCTCCACATTAAGAGTCAATGCACCTAAGGAGAGATGCTATTGATGAGGGCTGTTGCCTGTTTTGCACTTTAAGAAAATAAGGTAAAAGGGGAGAATAATTGGGAAAGAGAGGCAAATGCCCTCTTGTAGTTCCTGACTTCAGGGAAGCAAGCTTGGCTCTCTGTACCTTCCTCTGATATATGAGTCAGAGATGCAAAATATAATGTGCAAGAGTAATTAACGAATGGCCCAACTGAGTCTAAAGATAGTCCAATTACACTGAAAGAGTATCTGTGCACTGCCCGATTTCCTTAAGTCTTTTAACTCAATTAAATGGTTAATTTTTTTTTTAAATGATGGGTAAAGTGTTACATGCATTGGCGTCTTCATACCATTGTAGAAACTGGTTCTTCTTTTCTACACCCTGACGCCTCAGCCCCAAATGCCAGTAACAATTGTATAAAGAGAAATGTTAATAATAAAGAGGCAGGATAACCTTTCAACAAAAAGTATATTTTATCATTTGGCAGATGCAGTCATGAACATTAATCATAGAAACCTGCAGATAGTAGAAGCTTAATATCAAAGCTAATGATTTATTTTATGTTAATGACTTCCTGCCAGGGCATAAAAGACTGTTCATAATGGACTCTCCAAGCTATGTTCAGTTACTAAGGCTAATGGGATAATCTTTCCTCTCCCAAAATTAAGCTTTTTGAAATAAATTATGCTGTTATTTTTCAAGGTAACTCTCAAAAATTTACTGCAAAACTAATCTTTTAAGAACTACTTAAAGAAATGAAAAGGAAGAAAAATCCCAAAGCAGCTTTTCTAGTTCATGAACAGTTTTACTTAATTAGGGAGAGAAAGTTTGCATGTATGCTAATATCCCTGAACTTGTAATGCTAAATAATTTTAAAGGCAGCCTTCTGTGACACAATCTGCCTTTTGAGATTCATCTCCTGTAAGTACATTCCACAGTAGACCATGTTTTCGTCAGCGATTACTAGCCAATAATGAGCCGAATGGTACTAAAACATTTGAGTTTTTCACTGGGAAGTTTTAAAAATCATGTTTACAATTAGTTATAATCAACATCATATTTCAATAAGAGATAATTTGCCTACTAAAGTTCACATAATGTGCTAATCATGTCTAGTGGTTAATAAAGGGCTCCTACTTCACTCCCCTGATGCCTATAAAAGGCTATTATATTCATGGCAACAGTTCAGGTACAGCTGCTGTGTGTTAATAATGCATCATTGTCCCACTAATCAACGCAGCAAAGGTCAGCACCCCTCAGCACCTAAACTACCTATTCTCTTTCCAAAATATTTATTAACACCTTAAAAGCATATCTGTTCATTTTCCTTAGCCTCCGGTCAGTGAATGCCACTCCAAGCTACTTGTGTGATAAAGGTTTTGTAACCTAAGCTAGGCCGTAGAAGAGATTAATATATGTTCATAGTAATCTTCTCTCATAAACATGTTTCCATTTCCACAGTCATTGACCGAATTAGTGTCAGGTTGTTATAGCCATGAGCTCCTTTATAATTAAGTAGGTGTGTACCAAGATGGGAATGTTTTCAGATTTTACGTTATTTATTCAATGGGATATTTAGAAGAAAAACAACTTTCAATAACAGGACTCCTTTAAGGTAAACAGAGCAAATCATGAAATGGAAAAGAGATATTTAAAATCTAAACAGAAATGAATCAGCGTCAGTTTGTAGACCTGATAACAGTAGTGAAACATTGTTTTCTTAATTGTTCTTTTGACATAGGAAAGCGGTAATAGTAAAAGCTTCTTTAGCTATATTTTCTGCACACAAAGAATGTATTCACGTGGGATTTCCATTTTGCTGGAAAATCGTGCAAATCAATAAGCCAGCACTTATCTGCATTAAAATTAGGTAGACAACAATTTATAGGCAGTGATAGTATAGTTCTCTTCATACCCTCGGTTCCTGTTTGAGATAATCCATGCTTTTGTGTCCTCAGAGAGAAGCCAAAATGTTAAGTGCACAAGATCTCATTTTCTCTTCTTATGTTATTGCCTTCTGTTTTCTGTTTCTCATTTTGCTAGCGTGTGTGTGTGTGTGTGTGTGTGTGTGTGTGTGTGCGCTTGCGCGCGCGCCCTTCCTTTATTATTTGGGAACCCTAAATGTTTTAAGAAGAGAGAAAGAAATGGAACTCAACTATGTTTCCATCATCAAGAGAAATGCAAAAGGCGAACAAGTGGGAGGAGCTTCTGTTTGTGCAGCGCATAATGAACAATGGTACATTTGTCATGCCTTAAATATATAATGCCTACAATAAAATATGTACAGGCGCAGTTGTGATCTATGAAGTCCCTGGCTCCAGTGCCATTGTTTGTAGTCTCTACGGTTGTCATACATTGTTCTTTGCACATCATACCCTTACAGCAGAATTTGACACAATTTCTAGCTTTCAGTCCTGCACCATTTTCATTGCACAATATACATGAGTTTGACAGGGTGTGTTGAGGACAACTCTGGCAAGCAATTGATATTTTGAAGTGGCAAGCATTTCAGCAGCTGCCTGCTTGTGAAAAAGGAATGATAAGATATACTGTATTGTTAGTTTCAGGGAAAGCATTAAGGTTTAAGCTCTGTAAAAATGTACACATTATTCGTCAGTGGTGAAGCAAGTCTTTTATGTTTTTTAGAGCTTAGCTCTCTGGCTGATGTGAACTAGAATGACATTGGTCAGTAAATGAATAGGAGTACTTTGAATTTGAACTGCTGCCAATTTTGCACCAACAAAAGAACTGACAAAAGAAAGATTTTATGTGAATTGCAAAGCACACGCAATGTTTTGGGGGCGGGGAAAGGGAAGGAGAGAGAGAAATCCGCATCAGAGAATATTCTTTAACACATACTTGCAAGGATACCAAATAGTTAAACACATCTCTTTTGCATGGCTCATCAGCTATAACCTAAGCTGTTTTATCTAATGTGCTTTAAAAACCTGTTGTATACACATAGGCTTTCAGAATATGTTCATATGGAATTTAGAGTGTTTCTCTAAATATCGCACTGTGCCCTGAAGGCCTGTTGGCAGAATATCAGAGTCACCCACTGCTGGAGTCCCCGACTCTCTATCTGGTAGTGGGAAATTGTAGTTTAATCAGTTATGGCACTTTCAGTGTGTAACGTTCATTAGTAAGGCAATTTGTCATGACTGCTAATGGTCAGGATGCATCTGCTGTCTCAGTTACAGAGCGTGATAAGTAAGACGACAAATATTTCAATATCTGATAGTATTAACTTGTTTCAAATTTGTAATCCAAGGTTAGTTGCTCAAAACAGACACAGCAGCAGATTAACAAGCATCCTGTATTCAATTTTACTGGGCCCTGTTTTTATGGATTTATGGCTTTAAGGCACACTAATATGCTATTATGAAGGGCACAGTCTTTGATGATTAGATGTTCAACAGAAACTAAGTTATGAGCAGAGTACCTTCTGAGTTCATCTGGAAAGAATTTATGTGCATAATATGTTCTATAGAGCTTCATAAATTGAAAGGTTTGATGCATGCAGTATTTCTAACATGCTACATATTCTTCTCCTGATTAAAAAAGTCACTTTCTTATTGGTGTATAAACTGGGCAGTCACTTTTCAAGTGAGTACAGGATACCAATTTATTTTAAAAGTTGCAAAATGCTAGTGAAAAACTTCAGAATGAATTAGAAATGTCACATGCCCCCACCCAGACTACTTTATAGGAACATTGTTTATTGTTCTAAATGGGGAAAAAGTTAAAAAGATTCCCCCAGTTGAAAAGGTTAGGATTTTTTGCATACCTCCTATTTTCTAGGTATGACATCACAGAGCTTGCCATACAAAATCTTTCTGACACATTTTCATTTGTAATGAAAGACCCTAAAATTCAGAGAATAATGATTTCTTAGAAACTGAACCCAATCTTGGTAAGAAATTCGTTCTTGCTAGTAACAGAAGCTGTTACTGTTGAAGTTCCTGTTGAGCAGTTAGTTGGTACGCTTCGCTGAATGTTGTCAAAAAGGCTTTCCTCATGATTGACAGCCCGGCAGGAATGTGAATGGAGATTTTAATTGCGTATCATGTGTGCATATCAGAGTGAGTGAATTCATGACTCTGCTTAGCTCCATATCTCTGCAGGTCAGCCGTGCCAAAAAATGCTCTTGTATGTGCAATTTTTCCAAAAAGAGAAAGGTGTATGTGTACCGAAGTCATTTGTTATTCATTTCTGAAGTGAAACCCTTGTGTTCCCTGAGCCTCAGAGTTTGAAAGTGGAACAAAAATCTATTTTGAGATTTCTTTCTTTTACTCTCTGCACTTATAATATACTTGGATGATGTAAATTCTTTTCAGTTACAAGTTGGGAAAAGTCTGCCAGGACATATTTTTCTTATGGCACTTGCTCTACGAAGTGTATTTATCTTTCTTTCTTTTTTTTTTTCCCCCCTAAAGAGTACTTTGAAAAGAAATAAAAAATGTAAGCCAGTGGAAAAAATTACTGAAGTCAATTGCCTTTCTCTAACTTGCAGTCTTTAGAAAAGACCTGGCCAGGGGTGGGGGAGAGAAGAAAGGATACGATTCTGAAAGGTGGGAAGGTTCATAACATTGTTTCTGAATTAATAAAAAGAGCAAGAATACAATACTTATTGTAAAATGATATTAATAAACATATGAATGTTTATGTCTTAGAAAATGACTCCTTGGTTGATGATGTAAAGGTCAAAGATTCATTTCTGTTATCATTTCTGGCAAGATGCAATGGTAGTGACATGCTATTTATCTTATTAAGATGTCTAGAACCTAATGCAGTACATGAGATTTTAAAGTGGAGCAAAACTTTTCTTTGTAAGGTAACTTTGACTACAATAACCCCAGACTGATCCATAACTTACTAATGTGAAAAAAGAAAAACGAAACAAAAATTCAGAATGAATATGCTATATATAATTTTTTCATTTTCTATGATGTGAAACTTTGGCACTTGGGTTGTAAATTTAGCACATAGCTACTTTTTAATGTCATCTTGAATAGGTGAGCTAAAGATTACTGCTAGGGTCATTTTAAATATAACCAGAGTAATAAGTAGGGTAATGTTGAAAGGACGTGACTTTATAGCCTTAGGATATCCCATAGGGACTTAACTTTGTTCTAGGCTCTAATATGTTATCTCAACACATTTTAAAACGCATCAAATTCAGCCATAATATGGCATGCAGTACCGGAGCGTTGCTATATGAAGCCACTACTGTACCTTTAAAATGCTAAAGAAGAAAAATCTATTTTATTTAAAAAATTCAGCTCGATGTATGGGGTGACATTTTTCTAATGTTATGGAAGACTATTTTGTGCTTTATACTGAGAGCTCAGGCAAGGAAAAAATCTATTTACAAAATGAAAAAAATGCTCAGCTGAATGCATTTCACTTTTAAAGATGATATTCTGGTAATGAACTTTATCAAGCAGAGAACATTTCAGTAAAAGTATTAAAGTAGTTCCTATTTCTGTTGCCTCACTTAAGGCAGCGTCACCGTTCCATTATAACTTCTTATTTTCAGGTAGCTCTAACGCTGTCCCCATACAAATATTTACACAGGGATGAAATGGGAATACTTTAGCCTAAGAAGTAGACTTTTTTTATTTGGAATGCACTTATTATGAAGCTTTGGACTTTGTTAGTAAGGGACACAATTCATTTGTAGACATTGAAAAGCATTTACTGAACACCAAGTGCAAAGCTTTACTGAGTGTTAAGGTGGTCAGGGAGATGCACAGAGATGAGTTAGTCCTGGTGCCTCCCTCTCCATGTGGCTAATATGGGAAGAATACAGATAACTATAAGACAACTGTAGCATAATTAATGTGATAGGAAGTCTGTGCTGGAAGTGGCCAGGCGCAATGGCTCACGCCTGTAATCCCAGCATATTGGGAGGTCAAGGTGGGAGGGTCACTTGGAGGCCAGAAGTTTGAGGCCAGCCTGGGCAAGATAGCGAGACCTCATCTCTACGCCCCAAAAGAAGAATTAAAACAAAAACAAAAGCACCAGCCAGTTGTAGTGGCGTGTACCTGTGGTGGAAGGAGTACCTGAGCCCAAGAGGTGGAGGCTATGGTGAGCTGTGATCATGATGCCACTCCTGGGCGACTGAGTGAGACTCAGACTCAGAAAATAAAAATATTGAAGAAAGTACTGGAGACATGGAAGAAAAAGTAATGCATTGAAGTTGGAAGAATCCCCATTGCTTCCTGAAGGAGATGACATTTCAGTTGGCCTTAACATTGGAGTAGTGAGGAAGAGGAAAGTAACTCATTTTTTGAATTATTTTTTAAACTTCCCCCCTCTGTTTAAAATGACCTAAGGCAACTTAAAATAAGAACCGCATATACAGTAGGACTTTTTGTATTAATGTAGAACATTGTACCCAGGAAGTGGAGACGCAAGCATACTTCTTGGCCTATGTAGTAAGCCATAATTAAACATTACGATTTGGCTCTCGCTTGCTCTCAATTGAGGCAAAAATGGAAACACACACGTGACAGAATTCTGATTATCTGAGGGAGTATCAACATGAATTATTCATACATAAAAAAGTTTTCCTCTAGTGAAAAGCTGCGAAAACTCTAGAGAAAGGCTGTGAAAAAGAGAAAATGAGGAAGTCCGCAGAGGTGTGACGACAAGGACTGTCTGAGGATGAGTCTGATGGGAAAGTGCCTGGGGTGTCTGGAGTGGGTAAGGGGGGAAAAGCAAAGTGGGGAGGGGCTCACTGGAGTATGCAGTGCAGAAAAAGTGGTTTAAGAACAAGGTGGGGGAGAAGATTAAAACTGTGTTTTAGGAAGATATTGTTGCCAACGTAGGAGAATGAGTTGGGGAAAACTGGGGTGGAATTGAGGTTGCTGATCTTCGTCCCTAGTAAGAAAGTACCCAAGAGGACTTCCCCAGGGGACTCACATGTTGAATTATTGGGTGTGGCTCTTTCGATGACTTTTCAAATTAAAGATGATTGATAACCTTTTAGAGGTTTTGTACTTGAGCCAATAGGTTGAGTTACGTTAAAATCCAACTTCTTAAAGCACATGTAGGGCTGAATCTACATGCAGGTTATTTTTTAAGCTAAGGAGATTAGTTATTAGGCATCAGTACTGATGCTTTCTATATGGTCTGGGCAGTACACCCGCTGAGTTAACTTGCAAGTTGCTCTAATTGTGGTGTAATATTTACTGAAGTTACTAGTAATTGCTGTCCGGAAATTTCTTGCTCAATAATAACTACACATGTTATTTGTACATTTGGGAAGTATAGTCAAGTGTCCACACATACTCGGAAATGGGAATGAACCTTCCAGTATCCACATAGCAAAGTTCTCAAATTATCAAGTGCCCTGATAAATAGAAAGGAATTTATATCTCAGGGGCGGTAAGAAGGGCCCAGAAGTGCCTAGCAGTGCTTCTGCTTTTTGTGTAGATCTTAGAAGTCCAAGGTTTGGCCGAGCCCGGTGGCTCAGCCTGTAATCCCAGCACTTTGGCAGGCTGAGGTGAGTGGATTGCCTGAGGCCGTGGGTTCGAGACCAGCCTGGGCAACTTGGCAAGACCTGGTCTCTACAATAAATTGAAAATTAGCTGGGTGTAGAGGCACACACCTGTAGTTCTGACTACTTGGAAGACTGAGGCAGAAGGATTGCCTGAGCCCAGCAGGTTGACTCTGGGGTGGCTACTCCAGTCAGGGCGACAGAGTGAGACCAACTTGGAAAACAAACAAAGAAGTCTAAGGTTTTTATTTTTAAGCAATATGTGGATTTTAAGCAATATGTGGATTTTGTATCCCATAAGCTACTTCTGTCTATTTTAATGTAAATATGATACTCTAAAGCATTTAAAACTGAGCCAACTTTATGTTCTAGGAAGATAGTCCATGCTATTCTGTAGTTCCATTACCTTGGCATGTCATTCTTTGCTCCTAGGGGTTTGAGTTTGAGAAGCATGAAACACCATAATGCTCTTTGTCCTTATTATTAGAAAATAGACTAGAAGCCCTGAAAAGAGTTCCTTCTAATTAGGTCACCTCTCCCACAGAAAATGGGACATTTTATTTCCCCTAATTCTTTTCCTGATTTTCACGAATTTTCTACTTTTGATAAGAAGGCTAAGCAAAGTACTTGATCTTAGTCTAAACTGGAAGCCTATTTAGTTAGATCTCAGTAGCTACATTAGGTTTTGAAGGGAGACCATGGCGAAGAGTGAGGAAGTCAAATATCCTCTGTGTAGGTAGAAGGGAAAAATTCCTTAGTTACTGAAACAGACTTAGGACGCTTGGTGATGGCGTTATATTGTTAGGCATTACTAGAGTACCTAACCAGAAAAGACTTAGGAAAATCCAGAAAAATAAAAAGGTCATGAAGGAATTGGACAGTTATGGTGATGGTTTGCAGATGGGATGGGTGCAGGTTATACAGTTATAACAGTTGTACAGGTTATACGGAGCGAAGCCTGTAAAATAACAAATAGTTGAGGCACGGGTTCCGCCCTCCTTTCCTTGTTTCCTCTCCCTCTCTTCCTCCTTTCCTTCCACCATAGCAGACACAATTTATAAGATGACTAACATTATTTTCAAGATTCCTTTAGATTATTTTCTTGGATGCCCTTTCACTATTGCTCCCCCACTTGCATCTTTGCCTGCCTGTAGTGGGCTTCTGTTTCTGGGCAGCCAGACTCACCTGTCTTCTCTGGTTAGGCTGGGTGGCATGTATAGGTTTCAGGTGTGTGCCTGGAAGACCTGTCAACAAATGTCTGTCAGATTTTGAGCCGGAATTTTTTTTGTGCTGGGTCCCCCTCCCCTCCCCCTTACCTCATTTAAGCCTTGAACTGTTTTCGAAATGAGATTTTTGTAAACAGGAGTGTGTAAGTAATGAATATTTTCTCTTAGTGACACATATATGTTTTTTCTTCTAGAAACTCCGTTTAGGCAGATCAGCATTTTAGATTTTGCCTTTATCCAAATTAACATAGTTTTCTGATACATAGCACATTTTGAAGCTTTATCTGAAATGTCAGGCTAGGGGAATGAACAATTTATATTCTGCAGTTCACTTACATTTATTCACAACGTTCCATAAAAATTGGACAAAAAAAAATTAATGACTAAGAAGAAAAGATTTTTAATATCTGATTTCATAGCCTGTTTTTCTAAGGGTTTTTGACCATGTGTCCTAGAGTTACTATAGACTTCCAGGGCATGCTGTTTGTAAATATTGGTGAATTTATTTATTAAATATTTTCTGAGGGGTCATTATGTCCCAACTGTGCTAAAGTAGTGGGGACAGAAAAATGAAAATGTGAACTAACAGGTCACAATCTTAGATGTGACATAAATAACTCTATGAGTGGAAGATGAGTCAACTGAAAATTAAATGAACAACTTTAATATTTGGCCTAAATACCATTACTATTGAGCTCTGAAAATCCCTGTGCTCGTTCATGCATTTACCTTCTGTTTCTTTTCCTTCCCTTTAGTCTAGATGATATGGCTGAGAGTAGAACCAGCATTCCTTGTCCTGCCTCAAGTCTGGCTGTGAGAGCAACTGATAGCCTGTGGGGTGCAGTAACTTGGTAACTTAAGCCAATGGTGATTGTTAAAGAAGTAGCCAAAGGAATGAATTTTTTAAAATTGAAATTCTAATCATGCAAATATTTAAATCTTTGGAAATTTGAACTAGGCATTATTCAGAAATAAACAATGGGGTTTATGTTCAGTACTTTTCCAAAAAATGCTCCAGTGGGCTGAAGTCAGTAGCGTAACATTATTCGGTATCATTTTTATATTTGGAGTTGTCCATAAGATCAGGATATTTTTAGGATGGTAAAATAATCAGTGTTCATTTTGTTCGGGTTCATCATAATGGATTTCAAAAGGTAAACACCATTGTGTATTTTAAAATGATTTCTTTCTTACAAAATTCGACCTCTTCTGGAAGACATTGCAGAAATTGCTTACCAAATAATTATGTGAATCTCATATTTTCTTACCATCTCATTTCTTATCCTAATATGGTATGGAACCAGACTGCAATTACACTTTCACAATTACTTTATTATATGGGCTGAAATATACTCCTGAAGCTCTTATTACCTTTTCCTTATACCATTTGCACAGGCCTGCTGATGGCTGTCAGCGGTGCTTCCTTGGGACAATCAGCCATTCTTAGTGGGTTGTGTTTAAATTCAGAACACCACAAATAGAAAGCACCTCTTCTCTCCTTGCTGATGAATTTTTAATGCTGAAGCATTTATAATAATTCAAAGGACTTCATTATAACAGCTTGCTGAATGAGGCCGTGTGTTTTAGAATGTTGGATATTTATTTGTGATCTCTGTCAAATGGGAAAACAAAATGAAAACAACATGATATTAAAAGTGTGTGTGTCTGTAGCAACCTGAGAATTATGATGTTGTCCAGTGTTTGAGCTCCTTTTCCCTGAAAGAGGTTGTTTAAGATTTTCTACTTCAAATCATTCACTCAAAATCTCTTCTTTTCTCCATAATTGCATTTCATGGGAAAAAAGACGCAACTCCACTCTATGTCTTTAAATGGAAACTGGAATGCCTTATATTCAAATACGGAATACATTTACATTTAATAACAAAATCAAGAACCTTTCTTTTACATTACAAAGAGAAATATTCTTTTAAAATAGCCAGTTCTTAAGGTCTTAGAGAGTCTTCCAAAAAGAGATTTGGTTGACTTTGAGAGCAGTATGGTACAGTCTTTAGCCTCTTTAATGAATTTTTTCTTTATCATTTTATTTCACTCCCAAACTGTAGTTTCAGTAGAACAGCTATATATTAAGCCATCTCTTATAAAATAATCACTTTTAAGATACAAATAATAGGAAATAGTTAAAATATAATCATCTTATATGTTTCTTGCTTGCTGTCAAATGCCAACCGTAGAGTGATAGCCTTCCCTTTGAAAAATTAGAGAGATTTGAACCAAATACTAATACCCTATGAGTACTGTATTCCTGTAAGTCAATAATATCAAATGTTCAGAAATATTCAGATAATTGATTGCATACTTCGATTTTTTTAAGAGTGCTTCGATGTATCAATATACTTTTTGAAGCAACATAATTATTAATTTATTTGGTATTAAATCATTTGGTATCTGTTTTCTAGGTAACTTCTTACAATTTCTGTTGATTAGTGATGGCAGTGAAATCAGTTCATTAAACTGTCCTGTTTGTAGCTTGATAGGAAGAAGATGGAGATGGCATCCCAGGCCCTGGATGTTAATTATAGAACTAACCAAATGATTTCGGCCAAGTTACTTAATTCTTATCTTTCTCTTCCCCCCCAAAAAAAGAGAGGCTTGATAACTTCTAAGATTCTTTCCTACTCAAGGAGTTGGGAGTACATAATGACTTGATAAGTAATAAACTCTATGCTATCAAGAGGTTCTGAGATTGAAGGCAACCAGAGTGTCATCCCTATTACAGACCCTAAATTTAAACATATAACGCTGCTGTTGATTCTTTTACACATTAAGAAAAAAGGTATCGTGGTATCCATCACAATGACTAAAAAGCACAGCAAGGTAGGCTTCTAAAGAGCAAAACTTAGGGCAGACAGATGCTGAATGTGGTTTTAATTAGTTCCATTCTAACAGAAAACTTGACTTATTTTAATTGAGGTATACTTGAAGCATTTTGGGCTCAAAGGCAACTTGAACTTATAAGGTAGCAAAGAAGAAAATGTTTCTCCAAAGCTTCATCATGGATCCCGAACTAGAAGAGAAATTTGGGATTCAGAAGTCAAGGAAGATGCTGCAGGAAGACAGGAGGCCAGAGAACCCAGAGACATGGGAAGAGTCCAGGGCTTCAGCAAAGCTTCCAGCAACACGCCCAACACCCTTCTCCAGGCTTCTTGGGTAGAGCAGTTTTTTTTCCATCTCACAGATTTATTATCATCATTATTAGGATTCTTACATAGCTGTAACAAATCCTAGCCTTTCTGATTCAGGCAACTTGAAAGGCCCTCTTTTCAGTGGAGAGTGTACAGACTTTCAAAATGTACCTGCCTTCTATCAGCCGACTCTGTCTTTCACAAATATAATATCAGCAGGATTCAAGGAGGCAGAGTTTCTGACTTCAAGAAGTTTTTGGCTTGGAGAGAAAAAGTTTATACTTGAAAAATAAGAAATGCAGAGAGAATAGCATGAAAGAGAAAATATGTCCTTAGTGCTGAATTTTCAGTCAGTTGTTCTTAACCTTTCTGGTTCACACATAGAAGTGAATATTCTAGAATGTCTGACACTGAACTTAAAAGGAATTAACAGGTCAATGCCTTAAAAACAAAGTTTCAGAAAATTGAAAAAGGAATCTTCCACCTCTGTCTTACTGTTCTGTAGATCGGTCTCTGTGCTGCTGAGCCTGGCTGCTGACACTCACAAGGCCACATTTTTGGATGTTCTTGTAGCTGCCCCCTTTTTCTTTACTTTGACTCATTGTTACCCTTACATCTTTTTCCTTGGCTGCAACAAGATCATATTTGTGCTGGGTGCTTCACATGACATATTCCCCTCCATGATCTTCCTGATTATATAGTGCCATAAGCAGTTTTTCTCAGTGAGGGCAGAGGCAAATGTTTTGCTTTGTTAAATATTTAGAGGCCCATCCTGAAGAATTGAAAAACAGCAATACGCTTTGACAAACTGGTCTGACAGCCATTTGTTGAAGTGGTACCAAAGATAACCTGTATGTTTATGAGACACATGAAAACAAAATCATGTGCTTGTAAAACATGTTTGCATATTTTTAAATTAAAAAAATTTTTTTACTATAAAGTTGTGGGGTACAATTCAGGCTTAGGTATACAAATGTTGACTATGCGGGTACCCTTGTTGATGAGATATGCCCCTCCTTTCCCTAGCAATTTCCCTCAACTGCCAATCCCATGCCCCCTCCCCTGACAGTTTCCCACTACCGCCAATCCCTTTCTTATAGTATTATAATTGTTCAGGATCCGCTTACAAGTGAGAACATATGGTACTCTGTTCTTTGTTTTTGTGATAGATCACTGAGTATGATCGACTCTAAATCCATCCAAGTTGCTGCGAAGTCCATATGTTTGTCCTTCTTTCTGGCTGCGTAATATTCCATTGTGTATATGTACCACATTTTTTTATCCGGTCCAGCTTCAATGGGCAGCATGGTTGGTTCCATATTTTTGCTATTGTGAATTAAAACTTTTAAATTATCCTTAATTCTTCAAGAAAATACTAGAGACTTTCTGTGCCATCCTGTATAACTATGAGACAAGGCCATAGCATAGGTCCCTTGAGTGCTAATTGTTGAGCAATTGGAATTATGCAGACGGGTTTTTCTAGCAGCCTTGTCGTAGAATGTGCCACAGATGAGAAAGAATCCTAGGCATGAAGGAAGTTGAGGCATCATAGGAAACTTTGGGGGATTACTTTTCTGTGCCTCTGTTTTCTCATCTGCAAAACTAAAATAATGATGGCATTTCATTTGTAGGATTTACAATGAGAATTAAATGATAAAAATTGTATAAAGCACCACCCATACTGCCTAGAAGATAAGTGTTCAGTAAACATTAACTGTTGTTGCTACTGCAATTGCTGCTGAAAAACTCACTCTGGTGCATAAACACTGCCAGAAGAACTCTTGCTATCTGTGAACTCCAACACTTTTGAAACTTGTTGACTCATGTTCCTTGGAGTCCTTCAAACTGGTGTGGAAGCCAGTGGCATTGTTTGTAAGCTCACACCAATGCATTTTCAAGCCTGGTGAAGTGATCATGTCAGACCCGTGGTCTGAACCTTCCCAGAGGTGGTGGCACCTCAGGGATGAGCATGTGAACGTGCCGGCTGACTTCCTGATCAAGGGCTTCCCCACATATGGCTATAGATACCTTCAGTGTCCACTGAGTCCCCAAGCAAAAGTCGGGGTATCATCTTCAGTTGGCCCCTATCATATGTGCATCTCACCTGGGATTGCCAGCTATGCTCATTCCATCGATACACTTAACCGAGATCATTTTATCTAGCACCTTAATAAACTGACCCCATAGACCCCAAGAGTTGTCAGATAAAAAAGTCTCAACCCGAGATGCCTCTAGACTTTTGTGTGTAGGACACACCATTTGGGCATGGGGTCAGAAAGAACAGGAGGCCTTTCATTGAAAGAGGTGATAGGAGGATGGCAGCCACATACTTCATCTGGGTCTTAGCTGTGCTGACCCTGCACTTGCTTCTGGGGGTGTTCATAAATCAACAAGAGTCAACAGCAAGACCTCCCTCCTGTGAAACTCTGCACCTCTAGTAATCTCATTTTCTCTAAAATCACCAGAAATGTATTATGATCATTGTCTGTGAAGCAGGAGTCTTTGTTGTGGGTTCCAGGTTGAGGTTTAATCTTTTAACTAAATTATACTCAGAATCTTGGTGTGTGTCACCAGGTTTTAAGAACTGATTCTAAGATATTATAGGACAATCTGGATTTCATCGAACACAGTTTCATTACCATGTATTCCGTCAAGGGGGAGAGAATCACTTTCAGATCAGAGGTATGCACTGTCTGTATTGAGTATCACTTTTTAGCTTTGGTTTGAGGTTAGTACAAAGTAAATTGCCACAGTGCAAAGAAGTTAAGAAGAGTTAGTGATTCCCTGCATAATAGGGATTGAGCAAAAGCTCTTTAAATGGCCACTAAGATTATTAGGAGTGCTAATGGGGTTTAGAAAATTAAACTAATTAAAGTCATTTTTAAAACAATGTTAGTCTGTTTCACCAGGTGATAATAAGAGTGTAAAAGAGACATTATCATTCCATTTATACTTTTATTAGTAATTTGATAAGCAGCAATTATCCTTTAATGGGTATTCCCCCTCGTAGTTTTCAGGGCATTTCTACATACATTTGAGATGTATAACTACACTGTGAGGGTGAGGTGAGGAGTGGAGTATTTGGATCTTCATTTCACAGCAAAGGAAACTGAGGTTCATAGCATTTCAGTGAGTTCTTTAAAATCATGAGGCTGGTAATTGACAGAATGAGGATGTGCTAAATGAGTGAGCTGATACAGATACATCCTCACACATCTACCTTACAATCCAGCAGTTCTGCTGAATCCTGGAACCTGGATTACCAACTTGGCCATCTAAACATTCAGATCACTAGCTCAGGAAAAACATCCATGGAAATGCTCATTTATTTCAACTAGTCTTGTTTTTAAAGAATATGCAAGGATCTGCTTATTTTTTATTTTTAATATAACTCTTCTTGCAGAATGTTCTTGAGAGAACTAAATGCACATAAAGTCAACATTGGCAATGCCAGAAAGTTCCTTAAAGTGAATGTCAGGAAACATAAGTTCAATTTTTAAAAATATGTGTTTCTCTTACAGAATGTAATCCTGAAATTTCTATGATAAACAAACAAACAAACTCCTTTTAAAGCAGATATTATCTTTATATATGTAGCTGCAGGGTCAAATTTTATCCTAAAACAAGTGAAGTCAATTACTCAATTCAGCAAAAATTAACAAAATCATGGAAGATAAAAATATCAGACATAGTTCTTGCTCTTGGGTGCTTAGAGCATAATGAGGTATATAAGACATTTGTATAATGACAGTGATAGTACTGTAAAAGAAATGCAAATGTTAGTAAATTTTGAGTAATAGTACACAATACTTATCTTCATTCTTGTATCATTATTTTGGGATCCAGTGTAGCAGTGGGCTTTTTGTGTTACTACCATATCTAGTGACATCAGAAAAACCAAACAGCTCTTTGTGCTTTCTTTAGAAGCCAGAAGGAAGGTAACTAAAATGTGTGTTTCTCTTACAGAGTTGTTTGTGGAAATGTAAACCTCCTTGGGGCTTAGACAACTTTAAGGAATAGACTCAGTCTTCAGAAATGTCAAACCCATTAAAAGTAGAGCCTGTAGGTTTGCTTTCAAACTCTGCACTGCTTCGGAAGTCCTTCTGCACTGTGACTTATGTCAATTTTTGGTGTTCATTTTGAAAACACTTTAATTACAATAATTTAAAAACCCAATTATTATCATTATTTGCAACTATAATATAAAACTCTAATAAGTAAAACCCCAATTGTAATCTTTGAAACCCAATAGTTATGTAGTAATTATAATAGTATGCTATTTTAATATTTTTATTTTACATAATGTGATATATTGGTATGTTATACTATGACATGCTATCATAATATATGATATACTAATTTTATATTGTGTAATATTTCTAATACTTTCATTAGATTTATTATCATTTGAGTTGTACAGAAATAAACAAAATAAAAAGTCAAAGTGCTTTCCTCTCTAATTCCACTTCCCCAAAATAACATCTACTGATAGTTTAGTATATATCTTTCCATTCATTTTGCTATTTTTATTTAAGCATAAATATTTGTTACTAATGATATGCTTAGTATGTACTGAGTTTTACAGAATCTGTAAAACATGTAATTTTTAACCAAATTGGAATCACACTCTATGTCATATTCTTTTTATTATGTTATCATACTTATTCAACAAATAATAATTGAAAATCCTTAGTTTGCTGTCATACATTAATACTGCCATCACTATTTTGATATTCAGTGTTGTAAGTGAATATTTGTCTTGTTTAGTTTGACAGACTGGCAGGTGAATGCAAATGATGTGACATTTTCTGTAGGAAACTTTGTTATTGGTACTTACCAACATGCCAGTAAAAGTTGATCAAGTCTATAATTGAGTCCTCTTGAGTCATTTTGAAAAGGTTGAATTATTAGGGGAAAATATAGGATTTGTAACTCAACACCCAAGTTACCAAGTAGTTCTACTATTTAATTAAGACCTTGTATGCAGACGCAAGAAAGTATTTTTAAGCAAACAGGTTCTTGTTGCAGGTGAACCTGAGCAGAAAATTTATACTCTATAGGGGAAAGACATTAGATACATTTCCTAGGAAGGTATCCTACCCCATTATGAAGATATAGCAATTGCTATAAATATTTAATTATCTTACCAGGCTTAAGGAAAACGTGTATTGAAGTAGTCACATTCGCAGAACTTGGTTCAGAAGCTTTTTTAGCAACTGAAATATGTCAAATAAAAATAGTGTACTCAACATTGCTCAGTACTTGCTTCCTAGCTTTGAAATCCAACTCGCCAACTATTTGCCAATCCTGTCCAGTGCTCTTTCTACTACACTTTGCTGCTTCTAAAGAACACAACAGTTTGTATCCGAGCGACAGATATTTCCCGGGTAGTTAAGGAGAGACACCCAAATAAGTCATTACAACATATCACAGAAGGTGCTAAGATGGAATAACGCACAGGTGGCACAAAAGAGAACTCCAACCCAACCTGGGAAGGGAGCATAATGAAAATGGAAGAATCAGTAAGAATTATCCAGGATAAAGGTGGGGAGTGTATCTCAGGTCAAGAGAACAGCATGCATGAAGGTGGGAGATGCCTTTGGGAAGTGACTTCCATATTGGTTTGCTAGAGCAATAGGGATGAGGTTTGGATGGGGCTTGGAATTAAAGAACTTGGAATTTGTTGATGTTTATAAAGCAATTTAAAGATTTTTGTCGAGGAAGTGAGGTATCAGATGTAGGTTTTAGGGGGCTTACTCTGGATTCAGTATAATGAATGGATTTATGAAGACAGGATGGAAAGTAGACATACCCATTAGGAATCCAACAGACAGTTTCCAACTTTTTTATGGCAACAGAAGCTTATTTTTAAAAAATACTTAAACTTAATAAACGTAGGAGATAGAAAAAGAGGAATCCTACAGCTTCTTAGAAGAAATTTTGAAAATCATTGATCTAGATGAAGATGAAGGGGGAATGGTATGACAGCACTGATCTAGCCTGGAGATCAATGGAAAGTTTTGGGATTTATACAAGGGGGCATATCAGATGGGGATGCTTGGTTGATGCTAGTCACTGAGAAAAAATCATTTCCAACATGATAACAATATTTATCAGAGCATATACCAGACATTTCTGAACCCCTGCTCAGAGTAGTCTATGTGCTACCTCACTTAATTCTTATAATTATCTTATGAAAGATGTGCTGTTATGCACCCCCATTTTACAGATGAGAAAACAGTTTTCTGCTTAGGGAGTTAAGTACAAAACTGAGCTAAGACTAACACCCAGATCTGTCTGTTTCATTCAAGAAGAGCTTATTGGGGATAAAGACTAATAGACCATGAAAAGAATCATGGGATGGCCCGAGTTTTAAGAGGTGAGCAGAGGAGGAGACAGTCTGCCAAAAGATATAAGAAGAAGAGAACAGAGAGAACCAGGATAGAGTGGTGTCATGGAAGCCAAGAGCATAGAGAGTTCTGGGAAATGTGTCATCCATAGAGACTATTATAATAAAATAAAGATTGAAAAATGGCCATAGAATTTGCCAATATGAACATCATTGGCAACTTGATGAAAGAAGTTTGAACAGGGTGCTGAGACTTGATATCAAACAATGGTGGAACTGAGGAATGAGAGGAAATTGGGATTGTTGAGGCCAGCAGTGTGGATGACTCTTTCAATACACTGTCCTGAAAAGGTCAGGGAAAAATTAGAGTAGTAGTTGGAAATCAAGATCTTAAAGCTTGAGACAGAGCCCGAGGGGTTCTTTATTGATGGGAGGGCCTTGAGTATATTTATATGTGAGGGTTCAACACTGCTAGAGAAGGAACAATGAGGAAACCGGTGGAATTAAAGCTGTGGGAGACAGCTCAGGCCCGTAGCCTGTGTTGGGACTGCCTTCATAGTAGAAAGAACACCTGTGCTTTGCAACTGGAGGGAAGCAAGTAAGGTCCCAAGCACAAGGTGGTTGATTTGTATTTTGGGCTTTGAAGCTCCTTATCCATGCCCTCAGTGAAGAAGGAGATGAATTGTATGCTCTAGTGATGAGACAGAGTTGGTTAGCAATTGATGAGATAAGTGAAGATTTGGAGCAGGTGCTGTGAAGTGAGGGGGAAAGACCTACTAAAAACAAGAACAAGAGTTTGTGAACAGCACTGAGGATACAGCTGAGGGCGGGGACTGGGGATTTCTGGATTTCTTCTCTGAGGAACTCTTGACCTTACGAATTTTATACTGTATCTACTCTTCCCAGCATCTTGCACCCTTTCTTCCTTTGAAGGTGGTTCTATTAATACCTGGTGCTAATAAACAGGTGGCATTCTCTGGTTTGCTTTTTCCTTCTAAATTTAATTAGAGAAATACACAAAGGATACAAGATATACAAGTCTACCTCTTGACATTAAGTGATGTCTGAGCATGTCCTTCTTTGGAAACACGTGATGAGTTCTACCAAAGTGCTCTTAGATTTAAGCAAAATTTAAAGAATCACAGAGCAGTTGGGGTGCAGATGATTTTAATTCAGTTACATGCAACAAAAGTGTCCATACTATGTTGAAAATATGTATGTCTTTTGAAATTTTTGACAGGCCTTCCTTCCTAAGTCAAATAAATTAAAACATCACTGCATCCCATACTCTTCTTTTAGAGACTTTTTATATATTAGCTTATAAAAGGCTCTGATAAAAGGCTTTAATGTTGTTATTTCTTTCATTTTGTGTAATTCAGTAGATTACATATGGGGAAAAAAATGGATTTGAATCTTACCATTATGCACTGAAAGCACCTGATCACACTGATGGCCAGCGTATTGAGTCTGCTGGGGACTTTAGTCTGATAGACCATCGCTGAAGAACATTAGTCATAAACATTACACTCTCAGAGTGGATGGCAGTGGTAGCCCAAAAAACCTCTGGCTTAATGGTTTGGATTAAGTCAAGCTGGTCTTGTTTCCCTGAGACTCTAAAATGCCACCAAGGAGTGAATGGAATCCCATGGTAGTCTCTGAGTCTGCTGTTAAATAAAATACATAGCAGCTATGGGAAGGACTTGCAGGAACTCTTAACTGAATGTACCCTCCAGATTACTGAAAAGTCAAAAGAGGTTACTATGATGGTCCCACAACCAACTGAACTTGATCCTAAAGTGAGACAACATACAAGAGGAAGTGACTGAAAGACAATGGTCATTTCATATAGCCCTAAACGTGTATGTCCTAAGTGCATTTTGTACATCGTAAGTGTATATGCTACATCACAGGCATGTATACTGTGTCATGAGCATGTATGATATGTTTATAAGCACATATGTGGCACCCTAAACACATATCCTAGGTCCATCAGCATGAAGCTCTGTTAGCAGGCGTTGTACAAAGTGAGCTCAAAGGGATTAAGCTTAATTAAGATCTTGATTTCCTATTGGTCATGGAATATTATTATAAATTATTTTTAGGTCTGTACTTCTTTATCTTAAACTGGGATGCTGGCATGGTTTACAGTCCACTGAGGTATCTTTAAGTATTACATTTCACTAACTTAATAGTGTTAAGATCAGTATTATGTTTAGTTAACAGAATGCCATTAGTGTGATCTATAACTTGTGGCTAACAAGTACCTGTTTAAAAATGTGTAGTCATGTCGCTGTACGAGGGTACCCGAATGTCATCAGTTTGTTTTGATTTGCAAGTGGTGATGCATTGTCTGTGAATGTTTCAGCTTTTCTTACACCACAGCTACCTCATTTGCCAAATATGGGAATGATCCTTTGTTCATGTTAATTGAAAATGACATCCTTATTCATCATATGCAATTTTTTTAGTCATTAAAATTCTGTCCAAAGCCCATCCAACTAAGGGGAACGGCTGAGTAATACCCGGGGCTTGCTAATCTATTGTTGTCAGCCTTCTGTTTTATCCTCCTGACATGAACAGAGGCAGGAACTATGATGTCCAAACTTTGCCTTGGATTCTGTACCAAATTGTAATGCTGGAGCAATTATGCTCATGATTTAGAAACATATTTTTGGCCTAACTCATTCAGAAAATATCTAGCGTCTTTCATTGCACTTGGAGGTTCAAATACTTAGGTCTGATTATATTCTCATTGAAAATATAAGTTCCTGTGATAAATTTTCCTTCACATTATTAATTATCCTTGAGTAAGTATACAAAGCATAATAGTTCAATTGATGAAGACAGTGAGCTGAAGTGAACTTTTGAAAGAAAAAAATACCTTTAAAAATAATGTCACCTGAATTAAGATATAGCCTTAGGCTGTATCTGTTTAATGTCTTATTCTTTCTTTGTGACCTTCTGAAAAGTAGTAAAAAAAAAAGTGTTAAAATAATTTATATTAGCTGTCAAAAATGTGTTTATTTTTTTATAATAAAGGTTTCCATCCCTTTGATGAAATTTATGTTTATATTTGACACTTTCTTGAGGTACATAAATTTGCATGACAGTGAAAGTCCACACACTCACAGGACCCAGGGCCGGGTTGAGTTGAATTTGGACACATGACATAAATAAAAGTGGTTTTATGTTTCACCTTCATCTGGTAGGTGAGCACTCCACCTTTTCTTGTGAAACATAATCGGTTGTGACATGGCAAAATTAGATCCTGGCTATTTATTATCTTCTGAAATCAAACCCCATAACTGGGAAGGCATGTGGTAGGTCTGCTGGGGCAGCTTGCATGCAGGGAGGAAGGAGGGGGCTTTCCAGTTTTATAAGCTCAAGGTGATTTTCTCCAACATCTCAAGCAGTTTAATTAATTACCCTGAAAGATTGAGTAAATTATTATTTGAATACTTTATGGCATTACATGTTAACATTTCAAGGACAAAGTGCTATACTTTGCTTTTCAACAATGCTTCATCTGTCAGGATATATCTTTGAAATTTATGTAGTTTGCTGCAGAGTAAAGGGGGGACGGACCTAGAGTCCTATGAATTATAAGGAGACTCCAGAGTCAAATGTGATCTATTCCACAATAAAGGAAATATGTATATCGATATCTGATTTCAAGTTGGATATTAACAAAATTAACAGTGAAATTGATTAGCTATGTTTTTCTCTGAACACGTGAAGCAAAATTGGCTTCCTTTGATGAAGTTCTCCTGATTTTTTTTAACGCTTGGTAAAACTGAAAGGCTAAGCAAATGCCTTTCAATCAGAACAAGACAGAGTTCATGAAAATGGTTTGGGGCGTGCCAGCTTCCCTCTGGGTGCCACGCTTTACAAAGTGTGTTGTGAGTGGTTGCTCTTCTGTTTATGCTTATAGAGAAGAGGTGTCTCAGCTTAGATATAGAAATCTTTAAAAATACATATACTTCATTTTCAAAGCATTCTTCAGCCTGCAGAAAGCCTGGCATGCTGAGTTTGACAGAGTCTGTTTAAATGTAGAAAGTGCCTAATATGTCATAGACTGTTTAGTTGATCTTTGTAACCAATAACAAGCTTCACTCTGCAGATATAATCTTTCTTTCTCCGTAAGGGCACTCAACCTTTTACTAACTTCATCCTACCATCAGTAGATTAGATTAAATCCCCATTTACTGCATCATATTAATATTTTCAATGGCACACTAATCCAAGAAATAAATGTGTCAGTTTCTATGGCTACATTGTAATGGGCAGAGCCATCAGAGAGTGCCTTAAGGCCACATAAAAGACTTAATGTACAGATTGAATAGAAGCACATTATTTATTACGAAGCTATCAAGCCGAGAAATTTAGCAATCTCATTTTTTAGATTTGCTCGTTTGACCTGGGCCAATTTGCCTGACTGATAATATTGAATATTTAGTATCACAATGTTTTTGCAGTTTTAAGGATAAAGTGTTTCAGACTAATTTGATTCAGAGCAGTTTGTTGAATTGAATGATTTTATGTCCCTGAAATCTTTATTGATAACTTTTTTTTTTAGGCTTAGTGATTTAAAATTTAAGTAGGGCTAAGAAGTAGGCTGCTTTATAATACTGATGATGGGAGACTACTGAGCAAAAACAGTGACAGAAAGTAAAAGAAACAAACTTCTTTGACCCTGATTCTGTCTTCTGGGCCAGAAGCAGTTGGGAGACGGTAAAAAAATGGGATGGAGTTGGGGACTGGAAGAATGTGCTCCTCACAGCTCCCCTCCACCCCAGAGTCACACAAGGTTTTGGATTCTGTGGACTTTGGTGGGATTGTTTGATTCACCCCGAAAATTCATAATGAGACACTCAGGGAACAAAGGTTTGTAAAGAAAACCTCTCATTATCTCTCTTCTAAGTGTCGATCCCTCCCTTTCCTTTCTACAATAATAAGAAAAGTGCTAGGGCCGTTTGGTTAAATAAAAGAGACCTTCTGTCGACACAAAACCTCCAGTCTCCCTACAGTATATTTACACGGGAACCAAAGTGAAATTGATTTTGGGGCCGGGCTCAGAGACTCAACCTGTCATCCCAGCACTTTGGGAGGCCAAGGCGAATGGATTGCCTGAGCCCGTGGGTTCAAGACCAGCCCGGGCAACTTGGCGAGACTTCAGCTCTAAAAAAAAAAAAAAGAAAGAAAGAAAATGATGATTTCCACTTGATGATTTGGCATCATGTAATTTTTTAAAAAAAATCTGTCAAACATGTTTGACTAGATTCAACTTTTCAAAAGTGAATGTAGATGAACTAATTTGGAAGTTGAGTTCAGTCTTTAGTTGCTGGTAGCTAAAAATTGTGGTACTGGAATATGACTATTTATTCATTCATTGAATTGCACATACAAGTAGAAAGGATTGCTTGGTAGTAGAGTACCTCTCAGAGCAAAGTTTGGTAGTAGAGACCTCTCAGATCAAAGACTGTTTTGGTTAGTACTGTTGGGTCAGTATAGTATCTGGAGAATACTGAATTTTCCAGGCAAAGATATAAGTCCGCCTTCTGGCTATTTTTGTATTTCTTTGGTTTGTTTCCTTATTTGGCATGATTTAACGTTTAAGCCGAGGTACACTCTGGAGTTAATGCTACAGAGTATCCATTGATGTATCCAATTCATTTATACTTGGCATTATATCTGGAAATTTGAATTTTAATTTGGGATATGGGATATTGAATTTTAATTTGAGAATGTTTAATATTTGTGGATATTTTATTGTATTCTGGAAATCTGTTGAAAGACAAAATTAGTTTTCCCAATATTCCCTTACACTTTCTGAGAGCTACTAAGAACAGTGTAAACTGCACCATTGCCAAAAGCTGACATTTCTAGAATTTCATGTTAGTGAAACAGTGTAAAACACTGTAAGGAGCTAGTGGGAAGACAAGAGAGACTTAGCAGAGCATTTTAGTGGCTTTGAACAAGTCCTCCCAGTCTATTGAAGTCTTAAACTTTATGTTCTGGAAAAGTCTATTTCCAGTAAGTCAAAATAACCCTCATGACAATATTTCATCAGCGTTAGTGCTAAGGAGAAGGAAAAGGTATTAATAGCAGGTAGCTGAAAGTTGAAAACCAATAGAAAGTTGTTACCTAAAAATTACCTTGAAATAATATGATATCTGCAAGAACTGGTATATTTTTATCTTACCAGAAAATGTTACCTGTCCCTCAGTTAAAAAGTGATTGATACAAAATTTTGTGGTTATTTTTCAGCACAGTATTAACACAATCATTCCCTCATTTTTCTGAGAAGCAAATAAGGGATCTTTGTTTTTGAAGAAACATATATCTCTATCTTTTTAAAAATCTCTGTAGCACTTGGTCTATAGTTAGATAATAGTAAATGTAACAGTTTAAGACTTCTTTCATAATTCAGGCACAAAATACTTAAAAGCCTTATTTTTAAATAAATAAAAAAAATTATAAACCCAGTGAATGGAATAAATATTTTCGTAAGAATGTGGTATAGTCATGTGAAAAATTATTTAAGCTTATGGATAAAGAAATTTAATGTTTCCTAACATAACATTTCTTTACAATCTAAGCATTAAAGGATTATATGTATAATGATACCTAAAACAATGAGTATAGTATTATGATAAAAATTAACACTCGTATAGCAACAAGTGTCTTTTGTACTAACAGTATTTTTAAATTGAAGTTTAAATATGTGACCTTTAAAAATTCTGCCACTGAGGCTTGTTTCTGAATTTAGAAGGGGTAAATGCAAATATTCTTCCAGAAAAGAAAT
This sequence comes from Carlito syrichta, assembly GCF_000164805.1. NCBI lineage: Eukaryota > Metazoa > Chordata > Mammalia > Primates > Tarsiidae > Carlito > Carlito syrichta. The sequence continues at coordinate 673,881 of NW_007247427.1, forward strand.
GCGAAAGAAAATTTCTACAGCATTTTAGCTCCTTGGTTTCTAAAAGAGTGAGTTATCGTTTCTCTCTCCCATGGTCATTAATAATGACAGATGTACATGGTGCAGAGTTCACCTACATTATTGTCAGTAGCAGGGCTGGCAAGAGAATATTTATTACAGGAGGAGGAGGGACAGAGAGACATGATGTTGAAACAGAAGACAAGAGCAAAGTTCAATTGTTTTTTTTTCTATTGAAATAAAATATAATCAGTCTCTAAGCTTTCTCAATAGCATGCATTTCAAAGCACTCTTATTGCAAATATATTTCATCTCCATAAATGTTCCTTGTAGTGTTGATTTAGAAACTGAAATGATGAGGCACTCATTTTTATTTTATTTTTCTAGTAAACCTGTCTAATAACCAGATATATTTGAATAAGTCTTAAAATATTATTTGAATTGTTGTTAGGAAGACCTTTTGATTATTAAGGTCTTTCCCCACCATGACATACAGAACTAAAGAGTATTTTATTTTTTATTTTTTTCTATTTTATTTTGTTTTTTTTTTAATTGCGGGGTACAACTCAGGGTTAGGTATACAAATATTCACTGTGCAGGTGCCCTACTAAAGAGTATTTTAAACAGAGACAGCTAGCATTCAATTAACAATTTGAAATTTTAAGTAAACATTTTAATAAGCAGTAGGTTCCAAGATGAATTTCACAAAATGTGTTCATGCAGCCTCCCCTGGATCCTTTCCTCCCATTTCCTTTCCTTTTCTCTGCCCTTCCCCCCTTTCTAATTTTAGCCTATTAAGACAACTATACTTGGAATTCCTTTCCTGGGTTAGTCTGTTGATTGCCCCTTGAGGTACAAAGGAAAGCCTGTGTTTGAAGTCAGGTTTTCTCAGCTTACTCACTCCCCCACAGCAGAAGTCCAGAAACAGACTCTTCGTTGGAAATACCTGACTGCGAATTCTTTAAAAACAAAACAAAAAACGTTGATAAAGGAGCTGGGGTAAAGAGAAATGAAATTGGATAAATGTGAGGCTCTTTTATTCTCCAGTTTCAGAATAAAGGAAAGGATGAGAGACATACCTTCCTTTCCCATCAATTTATAGAGAAATCACACAAATTCACAAGTGCGCAGATACACAGATGAAGATATATTAAAAGAAAACTTAAAAGCCATGTTATCACTTAGCTAACAAAAGTTGCACAAGTTCTCAACAGTATTTTTGAGAATGATTATAGTTATAATAAAGGCACAGTCTGTGTATGGCACATAGTAGGTCCCTCATAAATATTAGTTTTCTTTTCCTGCAAGGCAAAATCTGTATCTAATTCATTTTCTTATCCCCTCAGCAAGAGCATCATGCCCGCATCTAGAAGACTTTTAATAAACATGTTTTTAATGTATGTATGTAGAGATGTAAAGGATGTATGCCCATTAATTAATTAAAATTCATGTTTGTAAATATATGTTAAGATAGTTAAAGCTGCACAATCATACTGTTTGCAAGCAGACTACCAGTTTGGGTCCTAAGTAGATTTCACAGTGTGATTTGGTGTGAAGAAACCAGCCATCTCATGACCTCAAGGTCAAGGTCTCATGGACAATTTGGCCTCCAGTGGCTAGACTGACCCAGTGAAGAGTGATGCTTTTAACTCTCAAATTTGCTGGGAAAGATATTCTTTAAAAGCAGACTTTAAGGCATTAGTGGTTCTCTAACTTAAAAAGGAATAAAAGAATATAAGCCCTTTCCAAATTAAAGCCAAGCCCGACAAATAAAATTACAAGTATTAGGAAATAATTTTGAACTAAAATCCAAAAATCACTACTTACGGGCCTAGCAAATGGTATTAACAAGAGCAAGGCAAGATTGACATGACTAAAATGACGTCGCTGTTTTAAAAAGCTATTCTTGGATAGTTAGAATGTATTAAATCACTGTTTTAGTTGACTAGAAATATTCAGGTCGGAGACCTAAATTAAAACAGATCTCTTTGATTATTATGGCTCAAGGTAAAACAATTTTATCTTTTCGTCCCTTTATAAATATTTAATAATCCAATTTAAGTTGTGGAAAAAATAGAGAAATAGATATACACAATCTTTGGTTAAAGTATAGTATTACAACAGTCATGGAAGCCTGCCATGCAGTATTCGATTTTTTTTCAACTCAGTGTCATTGTCAGTTATCTATGGCTTTTAAAACAGGATGGAGTTACCTGTTTTTCCTTTGCCTCAATTTTATCCACTGCTTCGCCATTGCTTTGAACATGATGCCAGAGGAAGCTAGTGCTTTATCCTGCCTGACAAGTCGCAGTTATTAGAGCTTTTCCAGGTAACATGATCAATACCTTCAGAGGCGTTTTATTCCACTTTCTTAGACATCATGTAAAGACACTTTTTCAAGTGCTACTTTTCAGAGCTGCTGTATGATGCTCTGAGCATGCAATCAAAATGTGAAACTTCAAGCTACCGTTGACACATCAAGTCCCTTTTCTGTTGCACCATAATAGAAATATAAAAAGCCGTAAGTAAATGAGGGCACATTGCTTAGGGAGTTGCAGCAATCCTGTATAGGAACCATACTTACATTTTTGCTGTCACTCAGCTCATCTGTGCTGTGATCCTGAATTAACTTGAAAATTTCCTCTCTGCACAGAATCAAATTCTTCCCATTTAAAAAACTTCCATGTGCATTGTTAGATACAGCGTGTAAGGTTTATAATTTCCACCAACCAACAACTGAACTCTGGCCAGGAGGTAGAGGCTGCTGTTCCAGGTACCTCAAGGAAGAGTGCTGGCTGGCAGAGAGTTCCATGGGACTGCAGAGATAGTGACTGCTTGGGCCACTTACTTGCCATCTCTGCTCTGTCAAAGGTTTATAAGCCGGCCCGTGCAATGCTACTTGTCCCCAACCTTGGGATATAGCACAAGTAGAACTAAGCTTTACGACTTTTGGTGACATCACTAATATTTTTCATAATTTAGCTGTCTTGTGGATAATACTCTGCTCCATTTCCTTTTTTATTTCCATTTTTATTCCCTCCAAAGTTGATTCATCTTTTCCTGCAACAGTGCATACAATATATTCCCAAGTACAACCAAGGCCTGCACCGGAAGCAATGAGTTGCCACTTACTACAGTTCACATTTGTCTTACCATGATTAAAAGGCAAAAAGGATTGTTCCATGTATAGAGTTGCAAGGTTTCAATTGCTTCTATTCTTTATAGTCCGATAAATAAATTTTCGTTTTTAATAGCACATTTTCTACATTGTAGCCTTTAGCAAAACAAGCATGAATCAATAAGTATCGAACTTCATTCAGTGTCAACCATATAAATAAAATGTCAGATTGTTCAGGCTCTTAGTCTGGAAAAGTCTTAGTCTTTCATCAAGGCTATCTGGAACCTTCAGACTCCCACCAGGAGGGCACTGATGCAGGAACAGATGTGTCTGCCAGAAGAATAGCAGATATCTGCATGTATAGATCCTGTATTATTCGGGGAGCTCTTTAAGAGGAATCTCAGAGACCCAGGGGTCAGAGCACTGAGATGCACATTCTTGGGTACCAAGCATCTTGCTTCTCCTGGTCATCATGTCCCATTTAGAAGCAAATGGCCTCACTTTCACAGAGACTTTATGATGAAAAATAACTGAAGAAATCACTGTAAACTCACATGAGCTCTCAAGAACAGGTGGTACATTTCCCTAATACTTAGAGAAGAAAGAGGAAGCTGGAGTTACAGCCTAGACATTGGGTATCTGAAACAGGGTGAGGAAGTAGTGTGTTCATGGTTTTGTCTTTAAGTTACAGGAGAAACATTTAGAATTTAGGGAAAGTCATCTGTGCCTGCAGTAAACTTTCTCAAAGTCATTCATCTCAGAGCAGAACTGCTTTGTGTAGTCAGTGGGGTTCTGATTCTGTGGGCCAGATTTCTACCTGACCCTAATTCAGCACATATGGAAGCTGGGTGACATTGTCCTCTTCTCTCTCTGCCTTCAGTATTCTTGATAAAATGAGAATATACTGCTGATTTTTGAATTGTTGTGAGGATAAAGTTATAATCAGTGATAAAATACGTGAAATTGCTTTGTAAAGTGCTATCTGAGGGCTACCCCCCCAAAACCTGGAATTTATTTATAAAAATTGTGTATTCTTACATGCTTAGACTTGAGTTACCTTCAAAGTGCTCTCCATTTGATGTGATAACACCTATCAAGACACTTTTCCTACTGCTCAAAACAGTTTTTGAACTTGTCAATTTTGATGCCTTTAGTGCTTCTGTCATTTTTTTGTTTCACCTCTACATTGAAAAAATGTTTCCCTTTAAGGAATTTTTTCACCTGGGAAAACAAAAAAAGTTGCTTGGGGAGAAATAGAAGAGTGAATAGTATGGGTGAGGCGTGGGGGGTCATTCCCTTTTTATCAAAACTGCCGAACACTCAGCTCCGTGTCGGCCGGTCGTTGTAAATCATCCATCATGAAATGGGCGAACGTGTTGAAAGAATCTCCAGAAAAAATTAACTGAAACTGAATGCAGCCTCTGACAACATTGCTAACTGTTACAGTGATGCTGATGGGTTTCTAGAATTCTTACCTAGTGGGGGATGCCTGTACTACAAGAGGTCCTCCCTCCAAAAAATAATACTGATTTTTTTTTGGTTCCCCCGTCACATAAATGATATTCTAGTATTGCTACAGATTGATTGTGTCATGCTTGTTATTTATAAGGCAAAATGTGATTAAATATGGGATTGTCTTATTGAGTGCTAAAAAGATTTTACCTATCATACCTAATGGAAAGAGTGTTTTTCGAATAGAAATATTTTTACACTTAAAACAGAGGCTTTATTTGTAAGAACAACTAACTATCCTAATAGCAAAAAATTTTCAGCATGAAAAATAACCATTATATCAATCACATTGCATATTTTTCCCATCAAAAGAATAGAGAGATTTCCAACTAAAAAGAGGCCAAAAGCATAGATGTTGAGTTTAGAATATCAAAGTGAGCTCGTTGGCATTATGATGGATTCTTTAAAAAAAAAACAAACTCTGTAGTTATATTTGATTTGATTTTGGTATGACCAGTTTGTATATTCATGTTCAGCATTATAGGCAAAGCCAGAGTTAAGAAGCATCATTCCAGACAAAGCCCCTCTGGCATCTCGTCTTTGATTGGTTTTTCTCTGAAATGAGAAGCTCTTTGCGTCATTGTGTAGTTCCTTTATTTGCGTTGCTGAAGTACTGCTATTTTCACTTCCTCTCTAGGCTTTTCTCTCGCAGCATGACTTTCACTATAGCCTTCCTACTATCATACTTTCTCTGGGACATCCATTGGATTCTTCCAGCAACACCATTTTTATCTTCCCTGGGTTCTCTTGGATGTATTACACACAATGAAGGTCGCTCTCCTTGAAAGGTGCTTCTCCCTTGGTTTACAGCACCTTGCTCTGACCTTTCTCCTCTTCCCTCACATGGGTCTTTCCAGACCCTGTAATGGTGGGTTAGCTCTACCCTTTGACTCAACCTTTTCCCGCTTTTTCTCTGTCTTTACCCTTACCAATCAGGTGGGCACATCTCTTGTGAAGGCTTTAGCTATGATTTGTGCTGCTGACTACAAAACCAACGTCTTCAGTTTTATATGTACAGATGTAAGAGAGGAAAAACATATTTTTCTTCTACCCTTCTAGGTCTTCAGCTGGAACCCTATAACAAAAGACAGATTAACAAGAGAAAAGCATACAAATGTTTTTTTAATGTGAGTTTTACGTAATGCGGTGCCTTCCTAAGGAAATGAAGACCCGAAGCAATGGTTAAACCCGAAAATCTTCATACTAGATTTGTTGTAGCGTGGAGAGTGGTGGAAAATATGGTATGACAACAGGTTAAGAGCTGAGTGTAGGAAACTAGAGGAAACTTAGCAAGGCCTGTTCGTTCAGATCTCTCTCAGCATCCCTTTCTTCAGACAAAGATGCTTCTTTCCTCCGGGTACAAGGAGGGCACATCTCACATGAGAGTTTTATGACCTGCCTCAGATGAAGGTCAGTCTCTTCTGCACCTGTTGTTTCTCATATTCCTCCAGCTTAAAATACTTATGATGTCAAAGCTCCATATTTTGAAGATAGTGTGTTCTGAACCCCACTCATCACAGACGTTTTCAGGCTGACATATCCAAAGTCAAATTTATCAGCTGTCTCCCTTTCGCCATTTTTTGTTATTAGCATCTTTGTCCTGTTCCTTCAGGGTAAAAATCTGGGCGTCTTCTTTGATGGCACCCTTCTATTAATACATTTTATCAATTTGTCTTACCAGATTATATCCACATTCCCATCTCCACTGGTGCTGTCTCATGACTGTGTCACCACGAGAGCCTTTATCTGTACCCCTGCCTTTAATTCTGCTTACAGGAACAGACAAACAGGTAGTCTGTTTATCCTTAGTCCCAATTCCTCATTTCTCTGGTGGCTGCTTATTTTCTCTTGCATGACCTCCACATAAAGACCTGGAAACCTATGATCTCTCTGAGATCTTAGGATACTCATGTCTGTTTTTTCTGTGCTGCTGTCTCACTTGGGATGCCCAAGCTAGACTCAAGTTTCTTGCTTGCTTTGGAGCATAGCGTCAAGGGTCAAATCTTCCTTCTAAACTTATCCCAGGATTCCAGTTCACGTTGATTTTTTTCCCTCCAACTTCAATTTCTACCGATAACACCCAGAAGCAGTCCACTATATCCTAGTGAAGTCCACTATATCCTAGTAATTAACATTACACTATTTTACATGATGCCTCATTGTCACTTCATCATTTTGTGTGAATAAATAATGTCTCGGCAATCAGGTTCATCCCTCGGGGGCCAGCCATTATTCATAGAGATCCATCTGGAAATCTTACAAGGTATATGGTAGATAAATGTTGATTCAATTCTTATTGCTTGGCCAGTGATCAGTTTTCTTACCTGGAAGATACTTTATGCTTCTTCTGCTTCTTTTTGTCTGCTCTACAAATATCCAACATTTTGCTGAGAAATGTAATTTTATTTTTCTTATGCAGAAAATATGTTTAATAGTCAGCTGTCAATATATTTCTTAAGCACTCATTATGAAAGTACTTAGGCAGAAATATTAGTAAAGTTCTCTGCTTCTCTTCAATTGAAGTGTAATAGATATTTGTTCAGAGAATGGATAGATGGCATGTCTGCAGACAAATTTTTTATTGGCAAAATTAAGAATTGAGAAGTTAAGTGACTTGTTCAAGGTTACTTATTCTGTGGCAGTGCTTATTGCCATGATTGAAATAGAGGATTGAAATGATTATCTAGACAAATGCAAGCTTTTAAAAAGGCAAAATATGTAAATATCAAGGACAGTGGGAAAATAGGAGAATGTTTCATGAACTTTGAAAATTAATGTTTTGTTTTTGCATAATATCTATAAACCACACTAGGCTCATGCTATTTAGGTTAAGGGTCTTGTAAGGGGTCACAACTCAAGAACCTATTTTAGGGATCCTCTGGAGGGTAGAGGGATATATTCTGTTTTGTCAATTCTCAATGGAGACCTAAATATTGTTTAACTCAGGTCATCCATATATGACCAAGGGAAGACTCTTGATTTCCATTAAATAGATTTATGGAGATCATGAACAGTCTTCCCTAGCTCGGGGATTTGTGTTTAATTTTCTGGAATACTATCCAATGATGTCTTAAGCATTCATGTTCTGTAATAGAAAAACTAAGATAAAAAACTCTTACTATATGTGCAGGCATGGAAAATAAATTGGACTCTCACTACAGTAAGCATGATTCCTACGCACTCACCAACTCCAGTCTTGTTTTGGTTTCAAGCAATATACTTCCTGTGGTTTTACTCAATAAAGTTTTGAATATTTGTTGTTGCTGTTGTTTATTTCTTGAGGTTTTCCTGGTGATTTTTATGGCAGCGCAAAGGGATATTTAACAAAATGCAGAGATTATATTGGTTACTGAATCTTGACAGAGTTCATTAATGCTGATCCCTGGGATGTTTTACCTCCTTCTAAGATGATTAACAGAAACGTAGATAGAGGTTTACATGTTCCCAGCTAACAGTTATATAGATTGTGTGTTAGTAATTGAAGGTTTAGTTTAGAAATTCATTTCTAGTTTGTTACTGTTTGATATTAGAGACACATTAAAAAGTGTGTATATGTTGGGGGTGGAATTTTGACTTTAACTTTCCGCTTAAACTTAATTTTATCAACTGTTCAGAAAAGAGTCAAATGTGGGAGAATTATTTATTTGTAAAATTATTTTAAAATAGCTGCCCTATCATATAATTAGTGTAATTTAGCTTCATTACTTTAATGTTATTAGCCAATAATAGAAGTACAAGTGTTTGAATTCAACAACAATTTGAAATGATGCCAAGCAAAATTTTTAAAAAGTGGAAACTGCAATGAAAATGTGAAAAGAAAGTGAAATTACAACCATTTCTTATATGTTGTCAATAATAGATTTTGCTCCACTTAAAAATATTATTAAACTTATGACACTTGAGGTAGCTGTGACATAATAATGGAGGAATTAGAAATAATACAGGTGATAAGTGACAGATGTGTTTTGTCATGTTTCCAAATGTAAGACACTATAGCTGGAAAAGATAGTATCATGATCTACAAAGATCTCAGTAGTTTCAAATTTCTGAGCTTTGCAGCTATGTACCTGTGTTCAGAGCAAGATATTAAACCAACTCTTGATTCATTTCTAGGTAATTTGCTGATTATTAGCATAATTTGTAGTATTTCTCAAAATACTAATTTGTAATGTTCTCTCCATCAGCCAATTTCTCCAGCTCTTATTCTTGAGTAGGAACCCTTTCTGCATTTTTTTGGTTATGATTATATCAGTGATCTGCCAGAGTCCAGCAGTGGTAAATGCCAATGCTAAGATAAGAAAAATAAATTCAGCACTGTTTCTACCTACTGGGCAATATATTTAGGGACATTATTGCAAATAGATGTTTTATGTTTATATCAGAATGCTTTGATGATCAAGGTAGGATACAATCTAAACTGGTATTCTTGCATTGATCAGAAATGTACCAACTTTATTATACTCTTTTGGTTAGCATGTTGATGTTTGTTTATGTGGCACCATGCCCAACACACAAACAATATACTTGAACTTCAATAGATTTCAAATTCAATAAACATTTACCTGAACACCTGTAATGTGCAATCTGTTGGTCCCTGAAAGGTTAGTGTAAAAGGGGAGGGAATATGAGAAAAGTCAAAGGAAGCCCAGGTCTTTAGAGAACTAAAAGATGGTCTTCTTGATATAAATTTCATTTTGTATTTGTTTCTTTATGTTTATTTTTGATCAAGGAATAAAATTGTGAGAGTATCCTGTAATATTCTGTCCAAGAACTTAAGAAAATAGAAGATTTAAAACAATTAGAATTTCTTTTAAATTCCTAATTTATCCATGTTTGGTTTCTTTGACCAAAAGTTGTTTTTGTTGTTGTTTTTTTGGGGTTTTTTTGAGTTGGAATCTCACTCTGTCGCCCAGGCTGAATTGCAGTGGCACGCTGCTCATGGCCACCACAGCCTCAACCTGCTTGGCTCAGGCAATCCTTCCACCTCAACTCTCCAAGCAACTGGAACTACGGGTATGCGCCACCATCCCCAGCTTATTTTTTATTAGATGAGGTCTCGTCATGTTGCCCAGGATGGTCTTGAACTTGCGGGCTCAGGCAGTCCTCTCACCTCTGCTTGATACTTAGAGCACAGCATGACAGAGCCAATAATTTGAGCTACTCTGTGAGTGGATATAGATCAATGGCCAACTGCTATCTATGCCATCAATCTTCATAGCCACATTCAGTCAAAACATACATACTCGGATGAAGTTCACAGGTAAATTGTCCAGGCTTCCTTTTAATTGTGTTCTTCTGGATGCTACCCTAATTTGACACCCCGGACATCGTGGTGAACCAAAAAAAGTATATGGAAGTTCATCTGTCTCATAATTCTAAAATTAATGTTTTAATCTTTCTGCAACTGTTTCCCCAGAAATTCTGTATATCTTTACTTTTAAATGTGCTACTCCTTTTAATTACAATATTACTACAGCAAGCTACCACTGGAACTAGATAATTGAACAATTAATTAAGAAAGGAGCATCATTGTTTGGAGGGATTAGTATACAGGGGGAAAAGGTTACCCTGACTGTAGAGCAATCACATGAAGCTTGATAACTAATTCACTCCCTAAAACTAAAGCAGGTGATTGGTGCTCCGTGGTGTGTATAAATGGTGGGGCATGTGTCACTCTAACGTGCATGGAGTTCTGGCATTCTGAGACTTTTTTTTTTTTTTTTAATCTCAGTACACAAGTATCCCTTCAGATGCTTGGACAGCTGTCTTGTTCATTCAGGTCTCTGTGACTCTGCAGCAAAATGTCTTGCAGGTCTTTTAACTCGTACCCATGATGTTTATAGGGTACATGAGTTTCCGTGCCTGGCCTTTTTACTCACCCTCTTGTCTGGAAGACCCTTCCATCTGTACACCCATGTCACAGCTGCAGTGGCACACTCACGGCCACTGCAAACTCGATCTTCTGGGCTCAGGCAATCCTTCTACCTCAGCCTTCCAAGTAGCTGGAACTACAGGCATGTACCACCACACTGCTGATTTTTTTATTTATTGAAGAGACAAGGCCTCACCATGTTGCTCAGACTGATCTCGAACCCCTGAGCTTAGGCATCTTCTCCTTTCCACCTCCCAAAATGCTGGGATTACAGGCATGAGCCACCACGCCTGGCTCTGAGACATTCCTTCTGCTCCAAAGCTCTCTGTCTCACTCTCTGCTCTTCCTTGTATGTGGAATCTGAGTGAATTATTATCTATGCCTGCCTTATCTTTGATAGATACCCTCCCAATATCTGTAGGCTTTTCATGATTATCGTAGAAAGAGGAATCAAAGTAAAAAAAAAATTTCCACCAAATTGCAATTTGCAATGTAGCTGGCAATCTTTCCTTTCCTTGTGTAGGTTCAACCTTCATTTAAAAATCAGAAACAGTGTGTTGTTTTTTCATTTTGAAAGGTACTTTTTTTTTTGAGCTGGCGTTTCACTCTGTCTCCCAGGCTAGAGTGCAGTGGCACGCTCACGGCCACTGTAGCCTCAACCTGCTGGTCTCAGGTAATCCTTCCATCTCAGCCTTCCAAGTAGCTGGAACTACAGCCATGTGCCACCATGTCCGGCTGATTTTTTTATGTATTGTAGAGACGAGGTCTCACCCCGTTGCTCAGACTGGTCTTGAACCCCTGAGCTCAGACAATCTTCTCGTCTCTACCTCCCCAAGTGCTGGGATTACAGGCGTGAGCTACCACACCCAGCTTGAAAAATACTTCTAGCTTTATCTGTGATTCATTTCTCTATTTCACAGGGATATTTTTTAAAATTAGTTTTGTTTAGGATACAATTATGTGATGGCTTTGGCCACCTCTTCCATTTCCCTTACAGGTAATTGCACATGACTACTATCCCATTTACCTCATCAGTGTCCAAAGATGATCTTGAGACATACTTCAGAAGAAAGAGAGGTCACTAAGTGAACAGATAACTTCCTTCTAGCAAAACGTCTAAGAACCTGTCTGCACCTGCAGTTCATCTTCTCCTGATACCTGTGCTCTTGTCCTCATCCCTCAGGGACTTTGACCCCTACACCATCTTCTCTTTCGTATATCAATCTCAGGGCTCCGTGTGTGTGTGTGTGTGTGTGTGTGTGTGTGTGTGTGTGTGTGTGTGTGTGTTTCCTCAACAGATGAGCATGCCATGTCTCTTCCATCTTGAAAATACAAATGCTTGAGCCCAAGTTGCTCTCGAGCTTTCTCTGTCTTCTTGCATTTTCTACTCTTATTACACATTGGCTTCACTTGTTTTGACTCCTCACTACCCTATGCATTTTTGGGCCCTTGTCACTTATAAAGGTCAACAATGATCTCTGCATATGGCTAAATCCACTGACCACTTCCTTTTTAAAATCTCTCAGTATCTGACTCACTACAGTATATCCCAGTTTTTTCTTCTACCTTTCTGGCTGTTTCTTCCCATGTTCCTCTTCTTCTGTGTACCTCTTAGATTAATGAGCCTCTGCTTTTTAATTCACTGAAAATAATGGTTTATTTTGGACCTATCTCAGTTTGAAGTGTGCTCAGCTTGCCTAAGGTGTGATGGTTAAGAGTCATTGTCTCAGTGGCTCAACCTGTAATCCCAGCACTTTGGGAAGCTGAGGTGAGTGGACTGCCTGAGCCTGCCAGTTCGAGACCAGCCTGGGCAACTTGGCCAGACCTCATCTCTACAATAAAGCAAAAATTAGCTGGGTGTGGTAGCACCGCCTGTAGTTCCGGCTCCTTGGAAGGCTGAGGCAGAAGGATCACCAGAGCCCAGCAGGTTGACGTTGGGGTGGCCGTGAGTGTGCCACTGCACTCCAGCCTAGGCGACTGAGCGAGACTCCAACTCAAAAAAAAAAAAGAGTCACTGTCATATAACTGCTGCCATTCCCCAGGGCTGCCTTCGGCCCTCCTTTCCATATACATATTATTTTCCAGGGTGATTGATCCCAAACAAATGGCTTTGACCAATATGTATAAACTGATGTCTCTGAAATTATATATTCATTGGAGATTTCGCTCCTCATTCAAAATCTCTATGTTCAGCTACCATTTAGGCATCTGTAATTAAATATCCTTTATCTCAAAATCAAGAGATTTCTCCTAATCCTGCTTGTTTCCTTAGTGTAATCTCTATTGTGAAGAATTGTACAATTACCTGGTAACCCAAACCAACATCCTGGGAGGTGTCTTAGCTGCTCCCTCTATCGCCTTCTCTAGCCAGTGGACTGCTAACACCTCTGTGTCATGAACTCAATTTCTTTCATATTTTTCCCCTCTATCCTTCACCACTTCCTCTCTCTGAGGTCAGCGCTTATCACTTCTCAGTGGATCACTCGAATCGCCATCCTGCTTGCTGTCAATCCCTCTGCAGGGCATACGGGCCCACGTGTCCTGACACCTGGCTGCTTCTCAGGACCCCTTCCTGCATGCACTACACCCATGAACCTGCCTGAGCCCTTCTGTTTCAAGCCACCATGAATTCACACAGGGTACTGTGCTTGACTCCAACGCCCACTCACTGCTTCACCTGGCTGACTCCTGCAAACTCTTGTCTTATCATTCCTTCTAGGAAGCCTTTTCTGCCTCACCAGACCCAACTTCAGTTTGGTATTTTCCTCTGGGCTCATAACTGCCAATCTCTTCCTGAACGTAACCGTAGGATGATAGATACTATTGTAATCCTTAGTGAAGTGGTTACACACCTAGGCTCCTCAATCAGCCTGGTTGGCAGTGTGGCTGGAGTCCAACATTCACATCGTGACTGCAGTAAGTTACCTCACCTGGCAGTACCTCAGTTTCCCCATCTTTAAAGTGGTGATAATATTACCTGGCATATAAGGTTGCTGTAAAGATTAATTGAATGAAAACTGTAAAGCACTTAGAATGCCTGGCACACAAGAATACAACTGAAGAAAAGTTAGTTTTGTTTTGTTTTTTACTTTCCCTTTAGTTCTTCCTTGTGTCTTTTCTTTCCATCTCCTCTTGTTTTTCTTTTTCTTTTCTTTCTTCTTTTCATCTTCCTATTTGACTCCTCTTCCGCCTCTTCCTTTACAACCATGCTCCCACTAAGTGCTAAAAAGCTCTGTTGACACTGAGACTGTATTATATTCAACCTAGCCCCGTAGCTGGTTATAGAGAATGTTATTTCTTTTAAGACATTGGGGAAAATATCATGGTTGGGTGTTTTTTGATTTTTGGTTTTTTGCTTTTAAACAATTATTTTCTCCATTCAGCGTTAATGAGCACTTTTCATTAAATGAATGGTAAGATACAGGGTCTTCAGGAAACCTATGTGAATGCTAAATACAAAAGAATGAGGCCTTATGTAAATGCATGATACGCATAATAATAAGGTCAGAATCATATATAACAATATGTGACAAGCATGGTTAGAAGAGCTTTGTATATACAGACTCACTCCATTCTTGTCTCCATTGATAAGGTCTAATATTCACAAGTTATTTTAGTCACATAAGTTACTTATTTTTGTATATAATGCTTTTATATATTAATAATTATAGTTACAACATTTTATAGCATTTTATAGTATGACAGGTATTCTTTAATCTTGGAAAATCAAGACAAGAAATGTCTTTAGATCAGAGAAAGAAGTATGAAAAATTTTTAAGGTGTCAGATACACAAATTAAATAGGTAAAAGGAAGTCTTCATTGTAAAAACGTGTGGCACAGTACAAATTGGGGATGGGGTTTGAAACAGAAGATAAGCCTCTCCAATTTTTGTAATATAAGGATCCTGATTCTTAGAGTGTTCTATCTGTTCAATTTACAAAGAATAGCTATGGGCCACCAAATTTACCAAAATAGTTTCCCACAATGCGTTTGGAAGGAGGAAATGTGTTAGAAACAATCGTGTACTATGTTTGATATTATTGTAGTTTATATTGAAACATTAGTTAAGCTATATCTTTGTTTTAAGTTGGAGTCTCACTCTGTCACTTAGGGGCTGGAGTGCAGTGGCACACTCACAGCCACCCCAGCATCCACCTGCTGGGTTCCGGCAATCCTTCTCCCTCAGCCTTCCAAGTAGCTGGAACTACAGGAACTACAGCTACCACGCCTGGCTAATTTTTTTTTTTTCTTTTTTTGTATTTATCGTAGAGACGAGATCTGGCCTAGTTGCCTGGCCTGGTCTCGAACGGTGGACTCAGGCAATCCACTTGCCTCAGACTCCCCAGTTCTGGGATTATGGGCTGAGCCACCAAGCCCAGCCAAGCTATATCTTTAAGATAGTTTTTTTTTTTTTTTTCTTTTCTAAAATGGAGAGGGTTCATAAACTTGTTTTTCCCATGTTTTTAACTTGTTTAAGAGTTAAAAATATGAGCCGGGCTCGGTGGCTCAGCCTGTAATCCCGCGCCTTTGGGAGGCTGAGGTGAGTGGATTGCCTGAGCCTG